>NW_008751986.1:302786-353674 GCF_000715545.1 Opisthorchis viverrini | reverse complement strand
AAGGCTGTTATTGGACTGGGACTTCCTAAGGTCGCAGTCAGTGACTTGTGTTTGCTTGCCATTGTGGGCTCCCTGCGTACTTATGACACTTTTATGCGTGGCACATGGCGTTGAAGGTACATTTTTGCCATTTAATCTCATACCAGACCCAGTATGACGGTCACTTTGTGCCTGATGTGAGAGTCTTGACTGTACTAGCGCACACTGCGCCTTGAAGAGCATTCACCATTGTTTGTCCTTTCTTTGGTTGTTGGTCTTTAGACGCGTGTTCCCATACCAAAATCTTTACATACTTTGGGATTCACCTCATCAGACTGGCACTGCCTTGGCATGATCTCGAATGAGACGTTTCTCTCTTTTCTCCCATATTCTCCTGTTACTCTTTCGCATTCATCGCTTGCACTCACTTTTTATGTTTGTGACCATGCTCTTAAAAAATAAATGATAAAAATACGTTCAAAAGGAAATTCCACAGTAGCTTCTATCGTAATATGGGGAAAGGAAAGATATAGATTCTTATGCGAAACGAGTGAAGTGCAGAGCCGTGCCAGACAAACAGACAATCATTGAGCTTTTGGATGCTTTTCACAAAGAAACCGTTGAACAGTGGCATCTTATACCACAGAAAGCTCTTCTGAGAGATAGAGGTGAACAATTTTTGATCAGCTGCTGATAGTTATAATCCGAGAAAATGTATCTACATGAGTATATGTTTAATCAAGTCAAACCAAATGATAACAACTGGTACAACGAAATTGCAAGATCGCCAAATGGTGTCATCTCATTAACAGAGGTCATACTAATGCAAATTCTTGTTGTTTCTTCTTAAGTCCTCCATTCGGCGTCTCGCTTGATCGCTAATGCGAGTCTGGATGATATGTTGTGTAACGTTCCTTTGTTCCTATTTCAGGGCGGATCTTTATCACGTATGTGCAGTGAGACGGTTTCCTCACCTGATTGATATCAGGACTAAAACCGACCTTTTAGTTAATTCAAACCAGAAATCAGAGATTGTTTTGGACATAATTATAGGCCGGTCTGCAAAATATAGTAATATGCAAACAATATGTTTTGTTTGGGAGGTTCAGCTGAAACCCTGATGAAAGGTTTGTTCACGATATTCTCCAAATGAACGCGCTGCACAATGGCCGCTTCGTGTTTCAGTTGGTACGATATCTGGGATACTGCAGTATGTTTCCTTCACAGACCACACTTTTTATAAGGTCTCGGCAGACGACTATCGGTTTCAGCCTCATTGGGTTCATCGGCTAGAGGCAGTTCCCGAGTTTCTATCAAGTTCGAACATCAACTCCAACTGGACGCAAGTAGTGAAGCAGACCCATTTGTAAGTTAAGTTGGTGTTAAAGGGAAACCTCACTGAACACCAGCTGAAACCCTCGTTTAGATGTGATACATACATACGCTGCAATATCTCAAGCATCATACAAACTGAAACATGAAGTTGTCCTTGTGGGGCAGGCTGAACAACGAGAAATTCCGCTAGAATTAAGCTGAGTCTCATTTAAGGCCCATTTGGTATTCAGATGAGTGTGTTTCACGTGTCCCATCTACTTTGGATTCAATTAGCACACAAGGCTCACGGAAACTCCGGGACTGAGACTGCCGGACCGTTCCTAAGAAGAGTGAAACCAATTGAGAACTGTCTAGGAGTTTTCAGCAACATCATGAGTAGTTTTCCGTCAAGAGAATGCAACGCGATCAGTTAGCTTGATGGACTTCACTACTTTTACTTAGAAAACATCATAACATACGGATTTATGTAATTGTGGGAGGCACCACTTCAAGTAATAAGGATTTTGACCCTAAACGGCAAGCAACTCTTAGTTTCAACATAGTCCCAGATGCGTCTTTCGAACCCACAACAGTCTTGAGACAAGAGACAATGGCAAGAGTCGTTGGGCTCGAAAGATCAACGGACAAACTATCCAGACTGAATAGTGTCATCAACAACACTAATATCACACACGAAGAAAATTATTTTCCAATAGACCACTGGAACGGAAGGAATCGGACCAAAGGAAGAAGAGTACGTACAAAGCCTAGGGGTTCTCGTCATATGCGAAAAATCGATGTGTATAAAAGGAGCCAAGTGATTCTTTGCTGTCAAGAGACCGCTAAAAGTGTTGAACGCGAAGCCTGTATGATCGAACCACTATCAGGGATCTAGGGTTAGCAAACTTAATGAATGCTGTGATTCACGGTGGACAAATCGAGAGAATGCCTGCATGAAAAATCTGGATAATACTGAAGAAACCGATAAGTTAAATTCTACAAGTAAAATAGATAACTGCTCAGATCATTTCATCCTACGTGCAAACGTAAATACATACTGACTAGTATTTTCTTAACTCAGCTGGACCATCCTCATTAGTTGGTCTGTATTCCATTTGTAGGATACAATTTTTATCCGACATCTCATCATTGATGTGCTTCGTACTGCTTGATGCCTCAATTTATTCACAGCTATCTGTTCAGTGGTTTCATGAACATCAAACGACTAGTAATGCGATGGTCACCTGGACTCCATGATCCATAATTTTTATAGTTTGCTGAAGACAATAAACTTCTCTATTTCTCTGCTCAGTTGTTTACTCAGAATTAACCATGCGGAAGATTTTTGGGATTATATCAAAGCGCGATCGTGGAAAACCCAAATCCAGTGTCAAGATAACTCTAAAAACTGTCGGAGTCTGTTATGTCTGTGCAGTCACATCAGGCATCGGAAAGAACAATGCTACGTTCGTATAACATAATAAAATAGGATTTGAACTTTGTGGCCACAAAATGTGTTCCCGAATAGGGTGGATCGGAATAAAGTTTTAGTGTGCACTGAAGGTGGGACAAGTGTGTCATCGGTCTGTTGCTTTGACCCGATTGCCATCAGACGGTCAAAAGTGCCATGTGAAACGCAGGATATTACGGTTCCATTTTTTATTGCTTTGAAGTATAAGGCGATCCTAGACTTGGTCACGTACTCAGGGTGCGTGCCGCATAACTATCGGTGGTTAGTTTCGAGATAGACACTACGGACCAACTATGTTGATGTATTTATTCTAATAAAAGGTTGAAAAAAGGCCTTCTACTAATCTGCAAACGAATGATTTGTGCATCCAATTGCTTTTGATAAGAAAATAATGAAGAAACATGCGCTCAGATTCATCGAGCTTAAGTTCACTTGGAGCAGCAGTCAACCAAACTATGCAACTTACTCGGATCCGACAGTCTAGGAGTGTTTGGAGCCGGCTCGAGTGAGGTAAACTGCTGGCACTGATAAATAGTGCAAGAAAACATCAAGACCGAAGACTATAATTAGATGTAACAAACTGAGGGTCTGCTCCAACATTGTGATGCGCAATAACCGGAAAAGAAAAATTAAGATTCCAAAATAAGACAGCCTGAAATTTGTACAGGGATTTGTGGCGAAATATTCAAAACTACTTTACTGAAAACCGGCTGTTCTCACAAGTTAGCAGCAAATAGTTTTTTTCTAAATTTCAGGATATCCTCAGTGCTTAGACCGATAGATTTACGTATAAATTATTCCATACCGAAAAGATCAACTTTCTGAGTTAATACAGTCAAGTGGATATCTATGGAGAAAAATGTTGGTAGCTCAGTTAGCCTGGATGGTCGTTGGTTTGTCCGCTTATCAAACAACGACCAGCCAAGTGGATATTGCTCTTGAGGAAAAAACGCGGTGTACGATAAAACAGTTTCATTGTTAGGAGGCCTCTTTCAGTCGATGCAAGCTGAAAAAAATAGTTGACTGTCTTGTTGTCACGCCATCATTGTTAGAAAATGTGGAGTTGTCCAGCGGATGGGTATGGATGCACTATCGTTGATTGCTTTCACCCAGATCTATTAGAATACGGAGAAAGGCACTCTATTGTGGTATTTTCTGTTAGGTACGCAGGTGTTTTATGGGTCAAGTTAACAATGGTATGCTGAGCTCCATATTGTTATATGGACAAGAAAGCTGACTGATGTCCGCTGAAATCTTTGAAAGACCTGTTTTTTTGCCGTTGGTGCATTTGAATTATTACCAGGATCTGTTGAGGGCACCGGAGCAATAGTGCTGAAATACATAGACTTGTTTTAGGAACAGTTAACACCTACAATAGATGAACTGGTCGTATTTCACAGGTTACCCCGGTTTGATTACGTGCTACGTATGTCAGTCGACCGATTTTCTCGGACAGCTGTTTTGCACAACTATGCGAAGCGTTAAAAAGGGCGGTACCAGAAAATTCAGCTGCACAAGTCACTGCTGTCTCCCCCCCCCCCTGATGAAGACCTCGAGTCGCAACATATCAATGGTCAGAGGTATTGGCTGACTTGGCCCGGTCGCGCCCCCAGTGACGCGCATTCGTCCAAGCTGTGGTCTTCATTACGTAGCTTTTCCTCCCTAATGTAAACTCTGCTGTTACGCGGCAGTTTTATCAGTTATCCACCACTGACTCCTCAGATCATCAGGAACGGAACTGTGATAGCCGTAACTGCTGTGGAACATGCACGCGGTTGGACAGCTGGTACTAATAATAATGATGAGAATTTCACAGCTTCTACCGAAGCGAGCATTTCGTGTAGTGGCAACTCAGCTGCTACATAAGATACCTGATCAAACATATGTAGACCCTTGTGTAAACAGTACAGTTTCAGTTTTGGCTAGTTAGTGCACATAATTGAAGAAGTAAATGTCTTCATTATGGGTTAAATGAGTTCCGAGTCTGCTGTCAGCCTTGGCAAAGTATTCTGGCTAGCCGATTGTCAACAGTTTTACTCAAAATTTGACCCTGTTGGTCTGCAGAACGAAGTCATTATAAGCCAGCACCTATGAAATATCGCAGTGTCACGCTAGATCTGAAAACAAACCATTCTGTGCGGTAGATGGTGCATCTCAGGGTACCGTAAATCCAGAAAAAGACAACCACCGTTCATTTCACGCTGGGGTGTGACGTAGAAGTTGGAGTGGGGGTAATCCAAAGTGTGTAGAAGTGCATAAAAGCGCTTCATCTTATTGGTAATAAAACATCATCAGAAACTCACTTAAAGGGACAAAGATTTTGGAATATCTTTATCCAATCCATTAAAAAAATATTTACCAATCTTGCTCCTAAAAAGCTGATCATATCAACTCCAACGCGTTTATGTCTTGATCTCGTATTCAAATATATCATTGATTTTACAAAGGAAAATCACGCTAGTCATGTAGGCGACAGCGACCCTTGAATAACATTAATGACAAGCATTAAAAACCCACAGATGAGTTGTTGGGTAGATAACTTCTGCGAACTCACCAACATATTATTCGAGCTGCCTACCAGTTCAGAAGGATCCTTTAAACAATAAGGAGATAGACTTTTATGAACCAGCTAACATGCAAATCCATGAGAGGTTGTTTTTCCTTTGTGTATCTAGGGAAAATTATGCACACGTGGAGTCATAGTTTCCATAGACTTCAGATGCTGATACTCCGCCTCTGCAGGACGACGCTGAAGCCTTAATATTGGCAGATGTCCTGTGATTTCTTGTCTGTAAGTGAGTTATTTTTCCGAGCATTATCGAGTTAGAACAGCTTAGTGCCTGGGAAGATAGTGTTCATCTTTTTTCAGCTACATATCTCTCTTCAAACAGTTTGCCTACCGCTTTGGCAAAGATCGAAGTATTGATAAAATGCTAAGTATTTTGTACTGCTCCGCCTTCAGGCAGCCTTGTTGCCGTGTCTCAGAGTGGATAAACAGTGGTGTGCAATGTCTGGCACCTTGGCATGGAACAAACCAGCATCTTTAGCTGCTTTGGAAAAGTGTTTTCTATCTTGTAATATACACATCCGAATCGCAATTTTATTAGGATCTTCCATCTTTACTGGGAGCTCAAATTTTATGTCAAGTGATAATCCTTCCAGTAGGGACTGCGTTAAATTGGTCTGTGTTTGGAAGTATCACTTAAAGATTTGAGCATATCAACCAAAAATATTATGGAATCATTTGAAGACTGCATTGTCTTTTGTTTAGCGCGGCTCACAGAATTCGTAAAGAAGTTTTACGGACGAGCGAGAGCTGATGAAAAGTTCAAGTAAAATGTCACTGTGCTCCCACAACCTTAGTCTCACGAAGAAATTGACCAATCGGTTTCTGCATGAGTGTGTTAGGTTAACGACTGAAGACGGTAAGAGAGATTTTAGCAGGTCATAGCATATCTTTTGACAGTAATTTTTGGGTCCTCCTTTTCGGTCCCTCTATATCCACCTCACTTTCGTCTGAACGATCCTCCTTCTGTCCTACATCGATCATGCTGGTGGGTCAACTTCAACATGGATAGCACTAGAGTCGCCTTTTTCTCCTAATATCAGCAGTGCGTATACTTTGCCGGTTGGGGGTTTGAATTCTGGACATCTGAATCTCCGAGTTGTCACGTCTGAACAAATGAAAACGTTCGTCTACTCAGCATTTCTTCATGTGCTCATCATTCCTGCCTCACATGCCTTGTGTTTTAATCGTCACTTCGTGGGCAAGAGCACGTGTCCCTCTTTCCCGCCTTCGTGTAGTGACCCTTCATGAAGTGGTCGATAAATTCACAAACACACGGACTTGTCATCCTGTTAGTTCAATGTAGTTCGTGATTTGTTTTAGGTTCTGATTCACAGGCTGATAATCGCAGAACTCATACTTGGTTCGTTTTTCATTGCCCTAACTTTTAAGTCCTAATGGCACGTGGAAACCGCCGACCTCCAGCTCTCTGAACGAATGCTCTATGTCTAACCTGTCAAGTACGCTCACTCTTCGTCACGATTATGCTCATGAAACTCGTAGCCGATTGGCCACACAACTTAACAGCTGTCTAATAACCGCTGTCTGTCGGGCAACTCCCACAGTGGGTCACAATTTGATGTCGTCCAGATATCTAAAGAGCTTTGGTTTAAGTTTCTAGGAACTAGAAGGTAATTCGGTTCATCCCTTAGGCAGAGATTTGATGGACCAGCCATGAAGCGGGCAGGGGGTGTCCTCATCAGCTCGGCCGACGGAATGTCCAGTTAGTTAGACAGAAATTCAGCGTTTCAGTTTCGTCCTAGAGAGTACCCTATGGTTCATACTGTGTGTACTTCACCTTCTCATTTCGAGCCTTATCCAATCCATTTCCATGTTCAGATTAAACTGCCAATGCTAGTGGTCCAGCGGAAGAAGTGTTCCAGGAGTTTCGTTTGCTGGTCAGACAAACCCAAAGGATGATACTTTTTTGATAGAAACTGAAGTGTCTACACCGAAAAAAGAGCAGATGCACAACGTTCCTTTATCGAATTGAAGCCTAATCTTAGTTATGAATCTCAGGAGGGTCTATTATTTGAGCGGATTTATAACAAGCTGTGTTCTGATAGGCGATTGCCACTCTTGTCGACTAATATCGCAGCATTAGGTTTACAGGAGTGGAATCGTAAAACAAATTAAGTTACGCTGAATTTGTCTATTTTTTACTCAGTGGAGTGGGTACTATTCACTACATACGTAATCCTTACCAAATAAATACAAATGTGGCAATTGTTCTCGGATCTGGAATACTAGCTTTTTGTAAATGTGAATAAGTTTTTATCGGTGTCACTCTCGTTTACTTGTTAGCGTTAGCTTGATTGCATAGCTTTGTTTGGTGTCAAATCTCCCAGAAAACTAAAAAAATGATTAAAATGAGTGGAGCTGAACGTCAGAAATAAGGCAACAAACTCTAAAGAAACAAGTCGGGTATCGGAAAAATATTGTATTGGTTTCAGCGCCTATCAAATGTTCGATAAAATGAAACTAAATGTCTGAGGAACCACGAATTTCCGGGGGTTACCCTCCCAGGTTAGGCACCGGAGAGTTACTTCCTGCAACCTAGTCTGTTACAGCATAGAATAAACCAAAGCAAATCGCGGGGCCAGTTTCATTGTTCCTAAAGTCTCTGTGAAAGACTTGAGTCTTCCTAGGGCACAGGATATTGTTCAGTCAGTCAGTACACTTCACTTCAAAGTACTTCAGTCTTCGTGGTTGGATATACACGGTCCCTAAGTCCTTCGTATGTGGAGCAGAACACGTATGATAGCCGGTCTCAAGCAGTTAGGCTATGCTAGTAATTTTACGCTTACGATAGCTGCCTTTTGATGGGTCTTTTAGTCGAACTAGTTAGCTGTGTACCCCATCTGTTCTCCTGATCAAACCTGGACATCCTGACAGTAGCCCAGCCACTGCATAAGCACTTGTTCGAATAAAAAATCCCTACGTCGACTGTTGTGTGATGAAGCTAATCTTACCAGATTATCGGCCGCATTTGGCACAATAGGCAAATGAATTCCACAATCGGTACCTTTATTTAAGTTGTTGATTGTTTCAGTTTTGACCTAAAGTCGCATTTCCAGTCAAATTACCAGGTGTACCCTCTGAAAAATCGCATTGTGTTTCTTAATGCAAGACTCACTCTAAACCGAATAAGCCATGCACATTACAGTGAAGTGCTTCGCAACCCTCTGTTAAATTGATTCGTGAACTCCTCATTGGAACTCGCCCAACTAGTCCGATATTACGGTGAGTTTTTAATTTTTCATTCGCCGTTCATCCAAACATGGACCTCTACCACATCTCATTGAGTTTATACGCTTCTTACCATGGTTGGCTTTGTCCGCAGGAACTATCAGTGAAAAAGTATATATGTGTTCAGCATCTCATATTTGATGTAATGAAAGTCAACAACCCTACTCAGATGCCAAATCTGACAGGTGACAGAACTGGTGAGCCCTGTAACTTTTTTCTAGTGGCCCCTCATTTACTGCGATGTACAACGAAGAGAGTGACAGACCAACTTGTTAGGGCCACTGGGAAGACAATCCACAATTAAGTTTCAGTGGACAACTGAAGTAGGACACTGCCAACTATTCAACTACTTCGTCAGCCAGGATAAGTACCTTTCAGTCTATTACCTGAGTACTTGGAAAACGAATGGTGCTAACTATTTATGCTCGGAACCTGCAAAGTTTAGCCCTATCAGAACCAAAATATGCAACAAAAAGCCTGGTTTCTGAATTTTAAATAATGAAATCTTGTACCGCACCGGTGGATCCCGATTCGGAGAACTTATCAGAGCCCGGTTTCTTGATGTTGGATTGAAATGGATTTTTCGCAGTCAGGCTAGTGAAACCTCGCACTCAGCACCGAAGGTCTGCAGTGATAAAGTTGGTGTGAGATTGGTGATTCACATGAAGCCGCTAAGTGATTACCACACCAAGGGAGACTCAGTGTCTGTAGAAAACATTTTTGCATAGAGATTTTCTGTCTAAAAATACCGATATCAGTCCTCCTTTCAATGTAAGGAGGCTGGTTCTTAGACACCTTGTTATCCTAGTGTGCACCTTGAAAGAGATTTTGCAGCGCCAGTATGAGCGGGTTTTTTTTAAAGTATGGGTCAACCTTAAGGGGGTTTATCCTTCGTACCTAAAATTTTTTGGTTGATTCCTTAAGCCCCCTATCTTTAAAACTCTAGTGAAGCTACCTTTCCTCTTAAAGCTCGAACAATCGTTCGCGCTACATTTTGAACTATCCTGTTTCAGAAGGAGGATAGTTCAAAATGCACCAAATCTGACGCTGAACCAGGCGTCTGTATTTTTCTTATGCTTACCCGTTACGCGTTCACTAGACGTAAGATGAGCGAAGAAAAGAGCAGACGGGATTTACGTGGTTGTACGAGTGTTTGTGTTGTACGGATGAAACGGTGGCATTATCACAAGGCGGAAAAAACAGCCACTGGCTGAAATCAGTACTATAGTTTTGCTGTGTCCTAAGATCCATTCGATATCTGGGGGTCATTAGCGTTGGTCTGGTCTAAAAATTTCCATACGGTTAGATTCACATTAGCTTGCTTGAAAGGGGATTTCAGTCGGCTTGTGAAACCAGACACTTTGGTGATGAGTTAGGCGAAGTAAACGACAACAGACTCGAAACATATTTCGATTCTCTGGTAAGTAGTTGCCTCCATTCTCTTTGCTCTGTTTTTCATTCGTTCTATTGCAGATCTATCCTCAGGGGGAACTTTTTGTTCAGCCCCCAAAAAGGGTTTATCTCGAAGGAAGTAATTTATGACAATCTTGGTTTCTATTGACATGGTTGCATCCTTCTCTCTCTCTAACGTACTTTGAACTTTGCATATGGGACATGAGCGCTAACATCACCCAAATGTGAGGGCAAAAGTATTGGAGAAACACTACTTTTAACCACAAATTCAGAAATTTTCACTTTCTCACTCTATCTCATGACGTTAAGGTGAAATCGGAGATACCGAGGGAGCAGTTGTTACCTTATTTCTCCTTGTATCGTTTGCTCAAAGGAACTACTGACATAGTTTGCGACATACCCAGACACGTCCAAAAACTATAAATATCTGAATGAGCGTGGCAATATTATCTTCCCAGCAATCTCATTGAATCAGCCTATCTCCGTAGCTCCAGTTGTCCATATTCTGTCGTACTTAAAAAAACTGGACGCTTCATCTTGAGATTGATCTTCAAGCATAAACCTCATGAGCAATTCAGTTGAAAATTCTGCTATGGGATGGCTATACAAACTGTTTGCCATTTATAAGCTATGCACAAGGTGATCATAAAGTTACAGCATTTCTACAACACAAGGGAGCATTTTTTCGAGAGGAGACACTAATATGATTAGCTTCCGATTGCCACAACAACTGGTTGAAATTACGGTGAAACATTAAAGTTGATTGGAATATAAATGCTGAGGAGATAACAACATCCCGTTCTTTAGCATTGTCGCCATCAATGCCATTGGAAAGGGGGAAATTCGTTAAATGATAATATGAAAAACTATCGATCAATCCAGATCAATCCAATCACAGGATGGCCCACCAACCTACTAGGATAGAGTAGACGCGTTGTAAATGACGTCGGTCGCTTGAGACCAGCCACCCACTGGTAAATGCAGAAAAAAGGGCAAATACATCGATAGATAGACAGAAGTAAATGAATTATTGTCTGAATTATTGCCTGGAAACATCAAAACCGAGAGATTCACCTGGGTTCCAGGTGAGCCTGCCTATGAGTGTATATTGCGACTTATTGTCAGTCTTGGGTAACAGGAGTCCTATCGTGTGTGAATGTTTGGGCATCATGGTGATTCAAAAAGGCCCGGACGATGAAGATTGTCACGCTAATGAATATATTTCTCTTGGAAATGAACAGCCTTGTCAAAACCTTTGTTTTATAAGCTGCTCACAGAGGATTAGTGTCCGATTACAACATTTACCATTTCAAGTTACTTGTAAAAGTTTCGATTTTCTCAAGCATTTCTTAGACGTAAAATAAATTGGTTTTTTATTCGGTGTTGGCAGATTGACGGCGGTTTGTTTTATGAAAAAATGCAATTACTAGAAGCCTCTTGAGCAGGAAGCAGGAAAACTAAAACAAGGAAATGCTGTCACTTTTTAGACTACCCAGATGGAAAGTGCGGAAGGCACGTAATAGCAACAGTGAGTGAACTCCTCAGACAACCCCTATACCAGTCGCTGGACGTCGCCAACATGTGCATGTTTGAGTGTCAAATAAAACACGACAGACAGACTGAGCAATCGAGACTGTAGAATCGACTCACCATAAACAAAACAAACTATGACTGCCTAGCTTTGCCTTCACAACCTCAGGCGGTCTGTAACTTCCAGTTTCCTCATTCAAACAATCTCAGCCATCAAACTGATATCTACTAGGCTGCCATTTTATATGAAATTCTGCACGGCAAATTGTCTGAGCTGGTCATGTCAAACATTTAGTATAAAAACACTCATTAAACAAAACATGAAGCGAATGCACTTCGTGAATGAATCTTCTTGGCGCAAACATCTATCATACAGACATGACTTGGTTAGGGTGTGTTGTCAATCCATATCCATGCATGTGCGTCCTAGTCCTCATAGTATGTGTGTTCCTTTAATTCCCTGTGCTTTTTTATCTAAGAATCCTTATTGTTTAGCAGGTGGTTCGAACTGTAATCTTTATGCAACAGTAGTTTACTTCCCTACAGTCTTGGTAACCATTCATGTGCTACGGAATGAAAGTCGACAAATCACTCCGATGGTATTGGGTGGTCAGTGGGGTGTGGAGCCGCATGTAGAAGTGAGGTTAACCCTCATTTCTAGCAACCACCTTCAATTCATCCCATGCACCGGATTCGAGTTCTCAGAAATCACGACGTACTGCTACGTCGGCTGAATCTCCACAAGGAAAAAACATTTTGCTTCTAGGATTTGCAGCAACAACTAACCAGACACCATCGTTCTGTACTATTTACGACAAAACGTGTGTGTATCTCATCAACAACAGTCAACCCTCTTTGAACATATACGTTAGCAAATATGTCGGGAGAATCCTGGAAGATTTTCCTTCTAAGACCCATATTAAGCAAACAGTAGTTGTATATTCCAGTTTCGCACCAATATCATATAGACGCATACTGGTTAAAAATTTGTTTCACAAGGTGAAGTACGTTTGGAACTAATGTAAACTGAGCTAGAAAGAGGAACCTTCTCAGAGAAATTTAGCAGCTTGTGGCTACCTCGGGTGTTTGGTCGACGTTCAAACCACAAAAAGGAAAAGAAAGAAAAATTCTGACGGCCCATGAGTGACTAACTGTCGATTGATAATGGTGAAATGAGTGTGACGCTGCATAAGGGTCAGTCGTTCTGACTAAATGTCAGCTAATACGAGGTGGGAAGTAAGGGTAGGAGTAACATACTCTTCCCAGTAAGTTTTCGGATCTTCTTCGTACTAAAATCGTTAAGATTCGGCAAGTAACTGAAGAACTTCCATTCATCATGGTTTACGATTGTTAGAGGTGTCCTCGGAAAAGTGGTGGCCCTAGTGCGCCTACTGATCAAGATGACAGCTGAATTTAGGTCTTAGACGGGCCATTATTGCGACCTAGCTGCACATAATCTAGAGCAACCAAGCAGTGGTATTCAAAAGTGAGTTTATCGCGATTCCGGGGGCACATCAGTCGAACATATGGGGGATTAAATATGGCAAAATATACAGTAATTTACCTCATGCATAGAGAGGCAGCCTGGTTTTCAGCTACTTCAAACTACTCACTGAGAGAATCACAAGACTTCCTTCAGAATGGTACTGTTCAATCAAAACTCAAAATTTTCGTCTACCAGCGGAGCCCTGCCCTGTCAAAGTTCACAACCCAGTATTGGATGCAAGAAGTTTTGAAGCAATGACCTTGATGGGTAAGTTTATTCGGCGCTAAATTCAACTTTTGGTCGTTCTACCCGTTTACCTTCGTTTCTAAAACGGACTTGCTTAAAAGCTGCACGCTGTATTGCACTCTGTCGGGGCTAGTAAATTAAGTGCCGATAACCTGTTTCACATTTCTTCTCTCTTTACTGATACGACAGACAAAGGGAGCAGAGAGTTTTGAATTTGTCAAGGTCATGAGTCAAAATCAATCAAATTTCAACTTAATGCAAGAAATTAATGAAGGATCAAAGGACTTTCGTTAAACTTTGAGCTACACTGGCACAATGAAAGTATATGCTAGTTAGAACACCAGGCATTTTGTTGACCTCAAACGAACTCAACAGTCAGCAATCTAAAACCTCACGTTATGGTAACGTAGGATGTGGCACAGAAGAGTAAGCGCGTCAGAATTTTCATGCTAAGATTGATTTCATATGGAATCATCAGCTGTTTTTAGTACAAAACTTCTTGATAATTATGGGAGACCTTTGGTAAACAGGGAAAGGATTCACCTAGACAGTGGGTTATCAATCGCTCCTCACTGTTGAGATTTGTGGAAAATATTTGTTAGATATGGTCGGCACAAACCTTGGCTGCGTCCGTTTTGTATGTACCAAACTAATTTTGCACGCAATTATACTGTTACACGGTTTGAAAGCTTTGGTTAGTGTTACCCAGTCCTTGCACGGAAAGCAAATCCACACGAAACATTATTCATCGCGAATTGAGTTTGCTATCACCGGAGGAAGATTGATTAGCATTCACGTCACCCTGGTGACGTGTGGACTAATCGGAATAACTACAGTCGGACGAAAGAAAGATTATTTCAAAGAACACGCCGTGAATACGGGGAATCATATATGAGGATATATTTTCCTAGTTGTCTGGTTTCCAGCCAGTTTTAATTTTTTCTCTCTAATATACACGAGAGTTGTTTTTACCTGTGCTATCACTCTAAATTAAAAGTTTTGTGTGCGCGAGTTTACGAAAAAACGCGGTTAGTTACTAGTTAGCTACTAGTTACCAGTTGGCTATTTGTCAGGTAAAATGATCAACACTGATTTGAGTGTGCACAATGAGATCAAAGTATCCGTTTTGGGTATTTGTGCAGGATTCGGATAATAGAGGTTTTGAGCTTCGCGCACAACTATCAATCGTTAGATGTATTATGTCTAAGCGCAAGTTAATCACAATGCTGATTAGCCACCTGTGGGTGATCGGCCAAGTGTTCAAACTCATAACTGGGAGGTCGCGGGTTCGAGACTCCCTGGAGTTTAGTGAGATGCTCACAGCTGATGATTTCCAATAAAGTTGAGACGGCTGTGCATTACCTCTTCTTTTTTCGAGATAGAAGAAGATAATCTCATACGAAAATTCCCAATAAAATAAGGCATGACTTTTCATTCCGCTGGATGATACCGATCGTCCCAACAGTTAGAACGGAAAAAGTATATCAAAGGCGAGAACTGGCTACTTATCGATATCTTCTGTTAAACTGATGTACTACAAATCGCGGGAACTGATTCCTCAAGTAGTGCACAAGCTGGAACAGCAGCAGCATAACAAACACATCTCACAACACAAAGATTAAGTTGGAGATGGGTTAGAAGGATATTACATATATCAAAATGTTTTCTTCTTTACTTTGAGGTTAGTGAAAATACTGCCAGAGTGACTGTCCCCTTGGGGAAAACTGCACCGGCCCAACTACCATCATGGAACTCACAAGAAAATGTAGCATTGCCAGTAGAGTTTGAATATATAAACAACAATTTAGTTCCCAATCATTACAAGCATCTTCTCAAAACTGTCACAGGGGTGTTACAGAATTCAAGCAACCCAAAAGTTTCCAGTGCTTGTAAATTGAGGCAATATTTTGGTGGGTTGGTGTCATGGGACGAAACTAGTGACTCTGATCAGCTGTCCAGCTCAACTAGTCAAATAGATAAGCACTGAGTGGTTTAACACAAAAACAACTTCTAGCCCGTCAAATAATCGACCGTCATGATTGCTCTGTTACGTGAATACCTATCGCATTTGGAATCGACCTTACTGACAGTTAAAAGTAAGAATGTTGTCACATCCAGTATTTGAATTTTGGTTACTTTTCACTTGGTTCGTTTATTCAGTTGGATGGGCACTAGTTAAGTGAACAAGAAGCAAGCAGCCAGCGCCTGACCATGGTTGAGTCCATCAATACTGCATACTTGTTAGCGGTAGAAACGATGCACAGAGTATACATCCAACCGGCGACAGAGAGGTGTCGGACATGAAGTGTTGTTTCCAAGATTATGGTTAACATAAGGGATGCAGATCCACTAAAAAAAGTTAAAGCATTAAGTTCAGACTGGCTTTTGCTTACAAGCCTACAAGGTGAGATCACAACAGGTAACTCCCAGGTGGGAGTTATCCATTTTCACGTGCTTCATCAGTTCTGTGCCACATCGGAACATTAAACTGTTAAGTGTAATTGTCAGTTTGAAATGATGTTACTTTGATTCAAATCCGATTGATCTGAGAAGAACAACCAATGAGTTTGATTGGATTTGTAAACAGTACCATAGGAGGTGAGTATACCTGAAAATTTCGAAAATGAGTCTATACGCCGCCGCTTCGCAGGATATTTAGTTGGCGAATATAGGAAGCAACAGAATCACTGAAATCACACACTGCAAATGCACACGCTATTCCATATATCAACTTTGGTGTTAAGGAAAGAAAGAAGTATGGTAGGAATATACACTCATCTGCAAACTAATTTGGTTCTTTCGAGAGACTCACCTGGAACCCAGCTGAATCTCTCGTTTATGATGTTCTCAGGCAACTGAATGTGCTGCACCAGGCCGCCTCATGTTTCGGTCGCTACGATATTTGAAATATCTCCTAAAAAACATCCTAAACCTATCGCCACTTTTGGTGACCGTATTTGACCACACCTTTATGATTTCCCTTTAGGATAAAAAATAGTTCTGTCCCTACCCCCAAAAATTGGAAGAGAACTTGAATGCTGCAGACTTTCTTGTTCAGGGAAGCGCAGCGCAGCGACACAATATCAACGGCATCCTCGTACTGAAAACTCACTTTCGACAAGCTTCTTGAACGATCACCTAACTGCAGCTGCAGATGGAGCTGATAAATCTTGACAGCTCCGGCGCTCGTTCATTAAGAGAGTAATATGAGAGTAATATTAACGGAAGTGCACGAAACCTTGAACTTAGACTTAATTTCTTGTGCGAATTGCATTCGGCCCCATGTTAATGCTACTTAGTAATGAGTAATTAAGGAGTAAGTAATTAAGTTTGGGCTCTCACCTTGCCTTTCTGGGTCCAAGCTGCGTGCGTGAACACCAAGGAAGAAAGGGCTGCCGCTTGGTCTGCTCAATAGCGCTGATGGACGCAGCTTACGAAAGTCGGTCACTTCGCCCTTCTCGAGTAGATCACTTGTGTTTTCGAAGTGCATGTTTCTTGTGGTATTTTTGGACCTCCAGTGGCTTGGTCATGGTGATCAGACGAACTTCTGTCGTGAAAAATGCGTTCAATCGCAGAGTTTAGTGCATATTCTGTGGTCCTGCAGGGTTGCGAATGATGCAGGTGTGCTCATCATAATCGAGTTGCAGGGTAACCCGGAAAACGTCCCCGACTTCTAACGAGCTGGGAGCACCTATTTCGATGTCTTTCATCAGGTTTGACTTAATCGCTCTTTGGGAGCACCGAGTAACGGCGACAGACGGGAGTACAGTCTCGGATTGCACGGAATGCTTGTGTGGAATGATCGGAAGCAGAAGTACGATGGTGACGATTGTGCCATCGCCATCACCCCAGCTCTACATTCCATCTTTTGTGTTGTTGATTTTTTGTTCACGAACCGGTGATAATTTCGTATCGGGGGGTCTGCTTTTCCCAGTCGGCCAAGGCTGTTACTGGACTGGGGCTCCCTAAGGTCACCACCAGTGAATTGTGTTTGCCAAATATTTTGCGCTCTCTACATACATGCCAAACTTTTACGCGCGGTTTACGGCGCCCAGTGCTCCATTTCTCACTGAATTCCAGACAAACACACTGTACCTGGCTTGCATATCTTGACTTTGCTAGCGCTCATTATCCCTTGAAAGGCATTGAGCACCGTCATTCCTTCCTTCAGTTGCTGACTGCTACGTTTTTGTCATCCTAAACATTCTTACATACGATAGAGATCACCTAGCCTAACTGTTGATGGCATGGGTTCTTCTGTTCTCCTGTACCCGCCTCCGCATCTATTACCAGCAGCTTTTGTCCGCTATCATACTTTTCAAAAATAAACGATAATAACCGATCGATTAAGTAAGCAAGTAGGTAAGTGATTTGTGTTGAAATGAATTCATTGTGTGAGTACCAGGGTTACAACACGGAATCGACCTAGTTAGTGACCAAGAGAGGGTTAGATCACAGCCACAAGAAACGCATGTGATCAATTTTGATGCAGCTTACTCTAATTCCACTCTAGGTTAGACCAACAACAGTCATTTCGACAGTTGACCGAAATAATCAAAGCGGAGAGTAGAAATCTCGATTTCCAAATCTATCAGACCTGATGTCATAGCAATAAGAAACAAAGAATGGCCAAAAGCTATTAATGTGTTTGTTCGTGTAAGGCCACCGCTACCTCCAACTTGAATTTATAGTCCCTTAAACTCCATCCTATATTTACTCTTCAAACAATAAGTAACCAGTCTTATTGTGTTGAAGCTACTCTTCTTGATCTTTCGGTTCATTTACTTGTGATGTTCAGATGGTCTTCGTAGTATTAGTATCATAGTGATCTGTGCCTGCGTATTCCGACAGTTCTTCACGATCAAAATTGGCCACGATTCAGCATAGCCTGTGACGAGCACGGACGCGTACCTCCGCCTTCTGTCCAATACTTGTTCAGTACATGACTTGGAAATCCTGAGTGGACTCTTACAATCTTGTCAACCACAAAATCGGCTTGTCATCACTTACTTTACAGTTTAGCATAAATTTCAAGTTTTCCGGTACTAACAAACAAGTAAAGCGAACATGTGCAATGTTAGTCCGTCTTGGAATTAGTCAGCCAGGGTTCATCACGTTCATAAAGCCGGGATTTGGTCAGTTTATGAATAGGCCTGTTAAAAATCATTTTGTTGGACTGAAGACAAGAGGAAAAATTGATTTTTCAACTGGAAAGTGTAGCATCGATCAACCCATGGTCAATGCAGTGCGTGTTTTCGTGTTACACTGCTTACGAGGATGCTGTCTGCTTGATGAACTGAAATAGTTTTGTGGGTAGATGAGATGTTATGACCTGTAATTAGGCTTGAGGATTTGTTTACCGATATCCAAACGGTGAAGTTTTAAGGTCAAAGTTTGTCGGTGATGATTTAATCGATGGGGTCAGTCTCTTAATAGTCTCATAATGCAACCTTACTAAGGTAGTCGCGTCTTTAAAATGAACAGTCTTCTTTAATGGAACATCATATAAGCGTCCATGAATCGAGAGGCTTCGGTCTATTAAGGTCCGGATCAGGACCGATTACCTTTGTGTAGGAATGACAGTTGCTTCAGGTTGCGCAGTGGGCCTCTGTCATCGCATAATGCGATAGGCTTATGAATTGGAGACTGAGCGTACATTTCAAACGATAATCGCGGCGATCCCTCGGGAGAGATGCCTCGAAGAGAGGCCAGCTCACAGGGGAGCTCACATCAGGCGTAGCCCGTCTTTTTACTGGATATTCTAGCCCACATCGGGAGAGGGCTATTACTTCCAATACTCACAATTTCCTTCATCAATCAGTGATTCCGCTTCCAAGATAAAGTCCACGTATCTGAGCAGTGATCTTAGAGATGCAGAAAACCAACATTTTCATAGGGTTGACTGGCGATTCTGGACGACTCGGATGTCCTTTAACCACTCCGAACGGGTTGAAACCAACTCATCACTAGTGAGCCAACCATACATTTTTATATTTAATTCGTGTTGGCTGCACAGCTGACGGGTGAAGTTACATTTTATTCGGCCACCAATGGGCATAAAAATGCTGAGCACAGCTTGGCAAAACCATAGGAATAAGGTTCCTTCTCCTCCAGAGAGATATTAATATCTTCAAGCTACAAAACCGCTTTACTGTATTTCTGGTGAGATTGTAGATAAAAGTTCGACTTACACCTTAAAATTCATGTTTAGTTAGTTTTGAGGTCATAGGTTCTGGGCTTTCTGGGCTTTCATATTCCGATGTGCTCCGAACCGGTTGTAATCAGAATCATTGACTGTCCGTTCCAACAGTCTTACGCGACAGATACGTGAGCCACTGGTAATGTAAACTAATTGGATGACCTAAGCCTTTCTCGTTCATATTGCTCGCTGTAACTGTGGCAAAGAATGACAATATTGGGTAGCCGAATGCCTAGATAGTTGCTCAAAGTCTAATAAAAGACTGTAGTTACCAGGAAACAGTTGACAAGCAAATATTTATGCACTTTTGACGGGAATAAGGAACTGATATCTGGTTGCCACTCGTGACAAAAATTAATCTCATTTCCTTGAGGCGTTGCACTATATCAGTGTAAAAAATTTTGTACATATGGTTAATTTCGAGGCAAACACTGACAGGCATTGCATCTTTCAAACCTAAAAATAACACTTTATAAATGCTCATTTGGATGCTGATTCAATAACAGAGGTAATGGAAACTAGGAAAGGTAATCACAGGCAACTGTTTCTAATAGACACAAGTGACGGAAGCAACAATGATGGCACCAATGATAGATATGATGTGAATGAAAACGGGCTTGTATAGCTTGAACAAGGAGCTGACCATAAAGAAGATTTGTTCAGGGAAAATGATGTATATAGTTAAGTACGGTTTGGATTAGCTAGAAGAAGAGCCGAGAGTTTCTCTCAGAATGCTCTCTAAATCCTGAACAGATAGTGGGGAATCGCCTTGAGAAGAAGTTTCGAGCTTTAAACCTCGTAAAGTTATGACAATTTAGTACTGAAAATACCTTGTGACTTTTGTAGATATTCATTTTTTGGTTGGTCCCCTTTCAATACAGACCAGTGCTCAGAATAAAAAAACATTTAGCTTACTTGATCAAATGATCCAAATGATCAGAAATGGAGTAAGTCGCACAAGTATTTCGTAAAATTTATGTGGTCTGTAAGTAGTGGACATCTGAAGATGCATTTCCGAGATTAGGAGCCAGGAGATTTGAGCATTGTCGGGACTCCTTTTCAGGTGAACCCAGGCTTCGATGAATTTAGTGCTGTGGATTGATCAATCAAGAGAATGGAAGCCCGATGAAGTGTGACGAACTGGGTTTGAAAATTTGATCTGCATGGATTAATAGGAAACAAGCGTTGGCTAGTATGAAAATTTCCTCCGATTTCCTTATCAAAGTAAAACGACTAAATACTGAAATAACTCTCGAGGATGCTGGTCCTTGGATATTTTCTAGGGTAAAGCTTCTTAGCAAGACAGGATTTGTTTGGAAGCCTTATTTTTGGATTCAACTGACTCGGAGTTGGTGCTGGTTAAACAAAGATGACATCTCTACCGACTCGTTTACTTCATTCTGCTTCACATAAAGGACGATGATAGTTTAGCCTAATTTGTGAACTTCAGAAGCGGATTTCTGAAACCAATACACAGGCATTCAGCGAAGAACGAAATTATGTCGGCGCAATGCACTGAAAATGTGCACAGGTTTTGTGCGTGTGTTCGCGTGGTTTATCGATCGCTTGTTGTTGCAAATACACAGTTGGCGTGTGAGAGTGATTGTAGCAGAATGAAAAGCTATTAACTCAGTGACCTACTGGTCGATTGAAGAATATTCGATTAGCACATATTTTAAATAAGTGTTCTGAAAAAAACATGAATTAAACGGCTTTCCGATGTCTTAGTCCGTGTAAAGAAGTCTGAAATTTACGTAAATTCCATGAATCCTCTCTCTGATGTGCGCGCTTTTTTTTAAAACCCGTTGAGTTGTACAAAAAACCAGTATGAATCAGTTGAAAATATAAACACCTGAGATAGGACAGTTAAGACTACTCTACCACCTAAACCGTAATTCGAATATAAAACTTTTCAAAAATGCCGATAATAAAATTATCTGGCTTAACCCAGGATTTCAGATGCCATAAAATGGGATTAACGTTTCTGAGGATTCGAGACACGACATTCTAAGAAACTGCGCCAACAGGCATATTGAGAGAGTAAGTAAACGTAGTGAACACATCAAAACTTTGGTTCGTTTAGTAACACAAATACTGCTGAACATGAACTAGAGTGAGACACGAACTGCCCAGATAAATGTAATGTACCTTCTACGTCTCTATAATCAAACCGGTGGATGAGCAGTTTAGAAATACCCGTGGTAAATCAAACTTGGGTCGTCTAACTGATGGAAGAAAATCTACGCGATTGCCAGCCCTGGTAATATTTTTAAAACATGTATATACCTATTTTTCTGTCTATAATCTAGAAGTAAAGCACGTTGTTTTCATCAGTGCTAAAAAGTTGGTTACTGAACTAATGCGTATTTTGGAGTGAGGTATTCTGTGGTCAGTTCATATGGTGTTGACGGATGTGTCGTCAAAAAAGTACCTCCAGTAGGGCCAGTGTTCGAGATAAGAACGCAGATTGATACGACACCAATCACAGAAATGATAATAAATCTCGGGACAAAATAGGCTTGCAATCTGAGAGCATGGGTAATTGGAAGCCGAAACATGCTAGACTCGATGGTTATCACGTAAAAAAGGAAGTGTGAAATATTTACTTGAGTATTCGCCCAGGGTTATATAATACGAATTTTGTGAGGTATCGATATTCAATTTTTCCAAACGATATGTGCCAAACATGCAAGAGTGTATGCAACAGTGGTATCATGAAAACTGGGAGCATTACGTATTCAATGAACCGAAAACTTCTGTACGAAAAATCTCGACAAAAACTTTTGGCAGATGACATGGCCGTCCGGTCATCACTGCGAAAGAATTTGAATGCTGCTCCAGAAACACCCACACCGTTCGATGCTTTAAGAACGACAACGTAAGAATGCTTTTGACGTTTGATGCGCTGTTAATTTTTGACGCCACTATTGCACTAATTGCACTCCAGATCCCTTTGGGACTAAGCACTGCTTTATTGTCCATGCAGGCTTGATTGGGGCATGATGCATGTAGCACGAGGGATCTCCCAAACACTCAACCAGTTCTTCAAGCTAGTGAATTTAAACAGAAGCGGGGAGATGAATAAATATTAAGAAAATCTAAACTATTTTTGTATGTCATACTGTTCATTATGTGGTCATCATTGAGGTACACTCGGGGAAATTCGGTCACCTTTGAGTTTCGGCTTATGGTACACATATATACTGTTCTCCAAATAGCTATTTTCTAGCAGGCCCGTTCTGTAAAATCCCCCTTTTTGTTGGAGCGAGTCATGCGAGCGTTTGGTAGAATAGTGCCAACCGGGATTAATCTTAAGGTCCCGTTCATAGTGGTCCCATCAATTTGTTCACAGATTGATGTTTAAAAAAGATATGCTCATTTGGACAGTCTGCAAGAAAATAGATAGAACTGTCGTTGAAAAAAATGGCCCATGTAAATAATCAACTGTTTTTTCAGGAGTTTTAGAAAGAATCACCAAAGGATAAGAGAGTTGTTATTGTTGTTATGTACTCCTTCTATGGATAAACGTCATTTCCCATTTAAATTCTCACCCCACACAAAGGCGAAATTTTTCTCGCTGAAAAGGCCAGATGAACCGGCTGACGATAAATGGACCCACGAGGGTCGTACTCATAGAAGGAGGCCCCAAGAAGTCAATCATAATTAGTTATTCATAGTGGTTTTTCTTATCTAAGAATTATCTCCATACAAGAGTGCCAGTGTAGCCACAAAAACGTTTTGTGAATGAAGGAATTCTAGTGAGGTTTAGAAATTTCGGAGTTTCCGCCATATGTTGCAGAGCTTTCAGTGTATCAGCTTCATTTTTTTTAGAAAAGATCATGACCAAACAGGTTCGTGCGTCAATTGGAAAAAGTTTAGAAGAAGGAAAAAGAAGGAAAATCTAACAGCGGCCCCCTAGGCGAATCATCAAGTGAAGCACCCTGAAGTTGAAGATTAAGGAACGAAAAGCGATCGGAACTAATTTGGAACCCTCCAACACATCGATTCAAGATTTTGGCGCCCACACTAGCCGACAAGAGCCGTTAATTGACACTCAACACTGATCTAGTTTGAAGAGGACTTACTGATTGGTTCCCCGGTCTGTCTTAAACCTGGCCTATTTGGTGACTTGTTCATTTGGCCTGATGAAGCTTGTGTCAAAAGCGAAACGTTGCCCAAATAAAAACTACCGATTGTTTACCAAGCTCTTCTGAAACGAGTTTCGTGCGTCTTTTACAGAGCAGTACATCAGGACCAATTATCGCGAGTGTCGGCTAATATTTTCCCTCCGTTTTTGAAATGTTCGAATTCGTGGCATGATCAGACTGGTAAGAAACCGGCAGTTTCATTCGGTTCATCTGAGTTAGGGCTCTTCCACACTACCATTGTGGTAACTGCAAACGACCCAGCTGTTACATATGTACCAGTGGAAACTACGTCATGAAATTATCAGACACCACGTGTATTGACTGATATCTGCTGTACCTGGGCACTGAATGATTTCAGGACACAAATTCCATGTGGATAGTAAGCGGGGACTAATTCGATTTCATACCTTACGATTTTCATCCTGTGAAGACCATAACATCCAGCATTCCCGAAACTTGAGGAATCACTGAAGGACATGTAAGATTTGTATAAATAACCTCTTTGTCTTCAGTGGTAATTTTGAATGTAAAATCGTGGTGATAACACGAGCATGCCTTACTGTTCAGTCAAGGATTTTGGCTCCAAACGCATAGCTAACACAACAATAGCAAGGATGGGTAAAGTTTTTATTAATAAGGTCAATAACCATAGGAGGCACAGTAATTGTGGTATTTAAATAGTTAATAAAAATCCTTAAATTCTAATGGGGAGCCATTCCTAGGTTAGCCGAGAATCGAACAAATAAATTACGCTATTGGCACTAAATAACTGCAACCAGGCAGAAAAAACGTCTTTTACGTGAGCCATTAAATCGCTCGTCCCAGAGGTGCTCCCTGACGCCTTAAGACGAGTTTCCTTCACTGACTTTGGTGTTTTGGTTATGAGTTATAACAAGAAGCGGCTCCAAAATATAACGTGCATTTTGGTCTATTTTCAATTTATTGATCACTATGCATTAGAAAAACAATATTAATATTTTGCTGTCGACTAAGGGGACTTGAATAAACTTTACAGCCATGCAAGAGAAGCTGTGGACTGGATGAATTCTGTAATCTAGTTCGGTTTAATTTATATGGTTATCTAGGCGCTTTACTTCTGTATTTGGTTGATTAGCACTCGAAAGTCGGATACGACATCATCAAAAGCTTTGATAGTAAAATAAGTACCGGATTCTCGGACAAGTCTGTGATTTTCTCCTCAGCAGTACCCACCTTTGTGGCTCACTCAGATTTCAACTCGTTTATGTTTAAAACAAAGACCGACATGTGTCAGCTGACAGGAACGTACCCTGAAACAGGCCCATACCGTTCTTCCAAATTTACGCGATTCCACAGAAGCCCTCAGGGTTTCTTTGCTTCGTGCTTCTTAATAAACCATCATGAGTGAGCCAGAGATATCCGAAGCGTTGACTGATTCGTGGAGTCAGGTCACTACAACTGCTACCAGACGGATACAGTAGGACTCAGCCTGATTCTTAAGAAGTAGGCAATGGGAATTCGCCGTCCAAAATCTATGAGAAATCGGACCAGAATTATATCCATTATCATGCTGCGGTCCAGACAAAGGTTACACACCAAATTTTTCCAGCTGACTAGTAAGAAGAGTTCAGGATATAGGGGTGGGTCAGCATTTTCCAATCTGTTATACAGCTCGTAGTCGTATACAACACTTCACAAAACAAATGCGACCGAGCGACATTCTCTGCAGCGTAGATTGCCAGCAAGAGGTCCTTATCTACTCCCAACTGTCATTCAGTTGCTTACTGCTAGGACGCTTGCATGGCTATGATAATGCACTGTATTGAGATTTTACTTATCCAATTAGTGCTGGGAGAATCATAAAGTTTGCACAACTCTATGGACCTTATGTCTATTTGCAAGGTTGATTCAGTGGATTCGGTGCTCATTCACTGGTAATGCATATCATTCGTGGGCATTTTACTTTCAGCCTGAGGTTTAAGGTGTGTGTTAAGGTGTCTTTCAAGTGCATTTGACGGGATTCGAACAAAACCAATGCATGCACGCTTCATGGATTTGGGGACAGTTAAAAAGGTGAATCCAACATCTGAAGTCAATGATTAAAAGAAGGTGCGAACTTGAGAACGAAAGTTTTGAGTCAAAGTTTGAGCTATTGCTTTATCGCGATTTTGTCTAATAGTTGTCCGTTCAAGTTCATTTCATGAAACATGTAGGGTGAATTTCTAGAGAAGTTGGTTTAGTTTTATCAATGATGCACCCGTTTTCTGTGAAATAAGACAAAATGCTATCGAGGTGTATCGACGAAGCACACTAATCATAAGGCTACTGAAACTCGTCCAACAGCTCCTCAGTGCCGGCCGATCTTCTGTCACTCCATCAGAAACCTATGGTGAGCGTTCTTTTGTGGACTATCCCAGTGTTATACTGGGATGCTTGGTGTGGAACTGACAAGCGTGTGGAGTACGGTTTTGGATCAGTTGAGCTGATACCTGTTGGTGCGTCATACTAAATTGTCGCAGCACTCAACCCCACAAAGACCAAGAAAAATCTACCAGTGGCACCCGAGGTGAATCATCAGTTGAAGTACCCTGGAGTGGAAGATTTAGGGACTAAACCCGATCAGACCCCAATCCACCAATGCAAGATTTTGGCGAGCACACTAACCGACAAGAGTCGTTAACTGACACTCAACACTGATCTAGTGTGATAATCTGAAGAGGACTTACTGATTGGTTCACCGCCTGCCTTGTGACCTGGCCAGTTTGGTGACCTGCTCCCTTGGCCTAATGAAGCTTTTCTGTCAAAAGCAAAACGTTGTCCAATTAGTAACCGCCGATTGTTTACCAAGACCTTGTGAAGCGTTTTGGCAAGTGATTTAAAACGGCTGATAGGAGAGCGGTGTAGAACGCGGTGGAATGAGTGTTATCTCCCAAAGAAAACCTCATAGACGCCATTTGGTGCAGCCCCCGAATGGTGTACATGCATAGGTGTTTGTGGGTCATGGTGACATCATGCAGCCTATGGGCGGTAACGAGGACTGAGCTGAACTTACGATACCCATGTTCTCTCTTCATTTGAACTTAAAAGTCAAATGAGGTCAGACGCAAACCATATAATACCGACGTCATGAACAGCAAGCAATCTTCTGAGTGGTGTGACCAATGAATGCAAGACAATAAGAGACCAGGAGACATGCTTTGTGAATGAATGGAGCATGTAGTAAAGTTGACAGATGATTGAGTTTAGCTGGATCACGCAAGTCGTCACGATGGACATCCAGCATTTCAGGCCACGCTATCCGAAGTCACGTGTTCCATAGCCTACCAGATTAATTTGGGCTAAAAGACAGCTACCCAACTTGGACAGATGCAAAAACTCATGTCGCGTGATCCGTCAAGGAAAATATCACGATGATGTTTATGCAGTTAAGCAGAAAACCGGTAAGTAGTAGCGGTGTGGATTTGACGGTTAGGCGTTATCAAAATCAATAATGTGAACTCAATAGTGGAACAACAAGTGACATGTTCTGACGCATTAATTTCATTAGATATAATCGAGTTAAAGCATGCTATCGATTGCATTTTTTGGAATTGATCACATTTGTCTCATGAAACAAGAATGTGCATAGGCAAATGTCCAAACGTGTAATCGTTGATCCGCACGTAGCTGATTCCTCAAAATATGACCCCAATTATCCTAGAACACTATGCATTTCAACTCAAATTAACCTAGTTAATTTAGGAATATAAATAATTGTTGCTTGAATATGGTCATTTAAGAAACCTTACGTGTAGTTCTGATGATTTAGAGAAGGGATTATAGCAGTCAAGATGAAACGTCGAGAAGTTCGACAGTTTGTGCGCTCCTATAAGATCAGAACCAGGGTTCATTGGTATGCACCTATAAAAAAATCGCCCCAGGACAACAGGAGGACTGTAGGAACGGGGCAGATGTGGGTGTAGGCACCCTAAGAAATTGCTCAGATTAAGATGGTGTCCCTTCAGACTGTAAAGAGGAAACGCTATTTTGAGAAGTGAAAAGCAAATTCTCGTAAGCTTCACTTGGACAATTTCTCACTAAGATTGGGGATGAACGCTCGGTGAATTCTTTGCGTCCGCCGACTAGAACATGAAACTACAGGGTGATGCAAGGTACTGGCTAATAAACTTCCATCTCATTTTCACAACTACAATGTTGTTGAGCGTAAGAAGGTGGTGGTGATGATGTGAAATCTTGTTGTGGTGACATTACATAATGAGTTAAGACACCATTTGATTGTTTTACGCAATAGGTTTATCTTGTTTGTGATAAATTCACGTATCTGATGGCGAAACAATGGATTTTTTCGCACGGTGTCATCACTCCAACAGGTTGGCAAACAAAGGTCGTTCTTTGTAGCGAAGGTCGTGTCCCAGATGTACGAATACAACGGAGAAATAAGCTGAAGAGTTGCAGCTGAAACGTTAGTTTGAGTATACTAATAATAGTCGTTTCCATACCTATTTCCCTCTGTTCCCTCTCTGTGTCGGAACACATGAAATTACAGAGCAGCTAAATGCCAATGGAGGTAAATGAGTTGTAGATAGATCCAAGAACTGACTAAAACATCTACAAGATTGATTCATCATTTTCGTTTTTTGCTCCTGAAATTTCCGGTGTCTACTAGTATAGGTCTCCAAGAAACCACTGACTGTAATATTCGTAAAGGTCTCGCTCTTTTGCGCAAATTCAAAGAGTGCTTTGCGATGTTGGGTAATAGTAACTAATTCAGTAGGTTTACACACTAGTCAATTTACTTAAGGGTACGGCAAATCTGTCGTTTTCGTTGGTGCATAGTAAAAAACGTTTTTAAGTAGACTGGTTGTGGTTTCACTTTTTGAAGGCATGAGCGTTTATGATTCACAACTATCCAACGTAGCCCTTGTCTCATTTTGCGGTGAGTTCCTTATACAAACAAAGCCCTCTTTCCCGAGTGAAATTGTGAATAATAACAGGACGTTTGTCTTTTTGCCGAAGCTGAATTGAAGACAGTTGACTGAAGTTTGATGAAAATACATAGGAAACGAGTAACTCAGGGCTAAACAACGGTGTTCGCATGTCACAGTTTTCTAAAATGAGGAAGACTCACATGAGGACTGGGTGTCGACGATGCTTACTGTGGTCATTATGGCTGTGCCAAGTAGAACAGGAAATCAGACTAGCCGTTTCCACTACTACTGTCCGTACAAGTTTTCGTGGTTGCTGATGCTGGTCTGGTGACTAATACTTGTCCTGCGTCATTTTAGTTGATGCACTGGAGTTAACTGATATTAATTACTAGCGCTGTGGAACACTAAAACTGCTTGTGACCTTGGACTAGCTTGTCCCACTAGACACCTTTCACTGCAGTATGAGATCACAGACCATTTCATGAGTCATATTAAGCCTTAATCCCCGATTAATGATCATAGGTTACTGGACAACAGTCGCAGGCACACAATCTACGTTTATTTTTAGGAGTACAGGTAGTCTTCAGGTAAAATTTTTTGTTAAGGGTTGCTGTTAATATGAAATACCATGAGGAAGCCATTACCCTAGTTCACCATACTGGTAAATTCGTCAGTATTGAGGCATCTGAGCCAAGAAATAAAAGGAATCCTTAGGTTATAAAATTGCATTCTAATCTTGTGGAATTTATGCTTTGTTTCGTGAAAAAAGAACTGTCGGAATATTCAGTGTCACTATGGACTGTCACTTCAAAAATGGTACAATCCTCGATTAAAGAAATTCATCTCACACCTACTGACCGTCCCCATGCCATCCAGGTCAAATGAAAAAAACTGTTGGTTCCAGTCAGGAAATCCGCTGGAGAACGTACCGTCAGTTGATTTGGCCTAGCCATCAGTGACGTCATATGCTTGATCCTCAAGTCATTCGTTTTCATTCTTGTTATCTGTTTTTCGTGAAGACTGCCTTATGCCATTAATGACCCGAGAGAGATTTGCCTTGAACTTGAGTACCATATTTGGGGCCCACCAAAACGATAATTAGGTGGCAAGTAATGTTGCCTGCTCTCCCAAATAAGTCTTTAAAACCCTCGCCACAAATGCTTAGGTTGTTCGCCACTTGCATGAAACTGAAGATAGGTTCCATTGTTCTATGGGAATATGAATCCATATTGACTCGTTGGACTTATTACTTGGCTGAGTCGACAGAACTCGAGTGCCTCAATAAAACATCCGCAATTCGCTACTGAAGGGAATGTTGTTAGCACTGGTTCTCTGTGGGTTGTTGGCCTTTCGCTGTGAATAATATGATTTTGCGAGAACCACCCAGCTGAGCCATCAGAACAAAAACCATCTATTATCTTGAACAGTGCCTTTCTGGTCCCTAGTGGACCTAGGCTATGTTTCGTGGACATTCGTTTACTGAGACGTGTGCAACCATTGACTTACTATCCCTGATAAACGTACACCGTGTGTACTCAATCTTCATCGGCTCACTTCGGCAACGATTCAGCCACATCCACGTGAGATAGAGTAATACAAACATTTATGCTTGGAAGTACAAGTGGCTGTATTTTACTTTACGCTGCATTGATGCATTACTTGTCTGTGGTATAACCTCAAACAGTAAAGTGCAGTTAATTGGCGCGATAAGACGGCGCTCAGTAATCTATCCGGATCGAAACGTACCTTGTACACACTGAGACGCCTAAAGGCCCGTAATCTGAAAGTAAAGGCGTCTTGGAAAAGTCCTTGGTAGAACAGTTAATGGACAGATTTATGTTCAGATTGCCGCGGTAGCATGTGCACCAGAGGTGAAGACCTTACGCATGCATTTTTGGAGAATGGTGTTGAAGGCTTTAAGGAGTCACGAGCAATTGAGTCTTTCACTGAAGTCTGAAAGTTGGTTACAACAATGCATATACAGTGCCTTTCAAGTACCATGGTGACTGTGTGGTACTGTGAGACCTGAGACGTCAGTAAAAAGTGTTTCTCTAAAGTACTGGCCAGTATCTGCACGTTAAAACATTTCGTCCTACTTATGCAGCTACACAGACTAACAAGAAGACTGACAACGACGTTCCATATTTTTGATCTCACCTACAAATACGATTGCTTTTTTCAACGTATTCGAATGTCTTAAACTCTGTCGATTTCTGTGTAAACATATCTTGGTGATGAAGACCAGTCAGCAGTGCTTTAATATGGATCAGCTTGCTAGGATTGTATCCTAGATGTACCCTGAACAAGTTTGTATGTCCACCCTAAATTAAGACGTATTTTACTGTCTCTTATTATGGCTTACTTTCAGCTAGGCTAGCAGCGGTTCTGGATCCACACTTGTGATCACACATCTAGGCCAATGCTGATCAACGCGCTCACATCAGGTCCCGTTTATTCGATTGCGAACGGAAATATGTATTACCGGACGAACTCTCCTTTCAGTTGTCTAAGTGTTTTAACGAGTTGAACCAGATGCATAAAATATATGCAACTGTGCCGACAAGTATGTGCGGTCTATCTTAAACGGAATTTTCTGGTGAACGTCAAGTACCACGTGATCATTTTCAAGTGGTAGACGGAGAAAACAGTCCTGTTTCTCATCTGTGCTTACCAAATTACTGTATGGATTACGTACTCTGTTACCGATAATAACGTTCACAGGACTGATATTGAATATATATCATAAAGTGTTCTGGATGCAGTTTGGACTACAAATAACCCTTGTTCGAATGGATATTTTGCCAATGGGAATTTGTGGCCTACTGGTGCAAAACTTGTCAATCGCATGTAACGTGATGCTTGGCTTGCTTTGTGGAAAACCGGTCTTTTGGGTGTTCCGCCCAGATGTCTGGTCATTTGCTTCGTTTTAGCTCAGGCGAAGGAGATCCTTCTGGATTTATGCTCCTCATAATATGAAGTAAATAGCATTGGTTGGAATCCGTAAAAAGGAGACAGAAAGCAAAATAACGCTAACAAAGGTAGGTAACAAAATCGCATAGACAGTAAACGGTTAGGGTTATTTCAGTGGGTCTGGGATATCTCAGCTGAGCTAGCGATAGCTCAGTGGATAAGGGGCGAAATTAGTAACCGGAAGTTTTGTGGTTCGAATCAAACTTTCGACATCTGGATTGCTCCTATCAGCACCTGTGCAATCTAGCTGTATCTCAGCGTTCATGCTTCTTTCCAGGGGCTTGGCAGTCATACACCGAAAGGGTGTTACAGCTGAACGATCATTATTGCTGTTATAATCACTGCCTATTTAAATAGTGAGTTCGCATTCATCGTTGGCAGCGTGTTAGTATGTGACCGCCTCATTGTTGATGGGGGAACCAGTCAACACGTGTGACCACTTCAAGTGGATCCTGTGTTTGAAGAATGAGCAACGCTATACCCTGCCTGGGTGTGAGCTAAACAGATTTATCATCAGGTGCTCGTGACCAAAGGATTAGGTGTTCAAACAACTATTAATTAGGTATCGGCAGTTTCGTGAGATAGGAACTGATGGTGATTCTTGATAAAGACGAAACAGCTGTGGAGTGCTTCTATGCTTTTTAGCATAAATTGACTTCATTTAGAGGACGAAATCCCCATTTGGGAAACAATTGTCTAGAGACTTGTTACAGTGTTTGGGAATTACTGTCACTTGGAAGAAGTGCACTCTACAGCAATGGTGCGGAAAATCCTCTACAGGGTTTAGAATACATGTCAGGCATTTAGTCAGCCCATAGTATGCTGAATGAGTTGATTCGGTACCAATGGGACATCAGCCTTGGATGTACCTGCCTTAGAGTGGAGTCAAATCTAGGCCGAACATGTGTATAGCTCCCTTGGCATACAGACACGCGTCACAATGAATTCAGTGCATGGAGTTCCAGCCAGATTGTCACAGTGACTACATCCAAGAAAACGTCATATGCTTACTCATATGATGCAGAAACACGTATCGGAAATAATATTTCAGGCCATTGAGTATATCCTGGTTTTAACTGAAGTCCTACATTACTAGCAGTTGTAGTTCTTATGCAGGAAATCTTATCATGAAAAAAAAACATTGATTGTTGCACCTTGAAGCCTGAAAAGAAAATAATCACCTAAAGTGCTCGTTCAAGTACCAGTGATCATTCGCTGTGTGGTGCTGCTGTATTCACCAGCAGCTCACCCAATTTTAAGGTTTCTGCGCGAACCTTGGTAGACGACTTTTCAGGAGTCCGTTTAATGCTATTGGTTCTACAACCCTACGATTACAATGAAAACTCCAAATAAAATTCTGGGAGTAACTATCAAACTCTACGCACTCAGTAACATTTTCGATTAAGAAAGGAAGGAAGGAGGAAGTTTCAGAAAAAACAGACTCAAACAGGTGTGCATTTTCAAAACCTAGCAACATAGCTTTTTAAACCAGATCGGACGCATTAAGCTGGTTAATAATTCCAGTCAAAGCTAATGCGATCTGGACAAAGACAAGGTTGGAGAGATACGGATCTACTCAGCCAGATTTTTAGGAACTCTTTTTGTTCTGGGAATATGTTTGCCCATTTTCTGGGTAGAATTTTCCCACAATATATGTCTTATCTACTATATCCTGTTTTAGTTACTGTGACCTTAAAAAGCTGTGTGGCTTGAGATTGGCATTGAACTATAGCCTAAGGGTTTGGTCAGTCGGAATCGTGTGGATGTCTAGCTAGCACAGTATGTGCACAGTAAGCTTTCATGAGGCTCAAAGGTAAACCTCATGAAGCAGAGTTTTTAATGTGTGTAGAGGGGTCGAATTGTAAATTCCTCAGTACCCTCCAATGGAAGGTAACCTCTGCTGAAAAAATAGAAAGCACAAAGCATGTTGTTCAATCGAAAATTTAGGGCATTAATGATGGTCCCCTTACTAGATTTTTGGGGTATTAAGGTTGCGGATATTATATGAAACAAGAAATAAGAGCACGAGCGACGTGAACTAAAGGACGCGACCCGGTACGTGCATCCCATGTCTAATCGGACTTCTGATTCCGAGATCTAGCAAACCTATTTCCATTTCTCAACACCACTCAAACGTCCATTCCTAAAAACGATGAAGTCCTTGGACAGCGCTTCTCATCTGCTAAAGGTATGTTGTACTTTTTTGAAGGAAGAACCCCGTATTGGAAGCAGTTCCCATCAGAAAGAAGTGAACAAGCTGTTTTACTACAGGTGTTTTAATATTGATAACAATACTGATATCGATGAAGAGAAACGATGCTCGAAACATGAACGTCACTAACGAGGGAGAAGTTGTGGAAACCTGTTTAATAATGTTCCACCTCCCAAAGATTTCGTTAATCAAATCCACCGATGGCTTTGGATTGCTTGAATTGAGACAGGAGTAAGGCTGCAGGTGATTTTGTGGTTGTGTTGTAGCTGTGTAGTGACGGTTTGTCGTGGCAGAAAACAGTTTGATTTCCATCTAAGTGATCGGTCGTCGTACAAATGACAGCCAGTGAACGAGGGGCGTTTTATCAGTCACAAATTTACATTTCTTCTTTGTTTGGAAGAAAGGGCAGAAAAGCTTTCCTCCCTTTCACATTCCTCCTCGGAGACAAAAGTGTCTGTAGGTTGGCAAGCAAATACCTGATAAGAATCCGAGAGATCCGACCTATAGTTTGCTGGTTGTGTGCAATAAGCTCAAGAGGACACCAGTGAGCGAAGAAAAACAATGATTAAGACTGTTTGCAGTTCAAAAAAAGGGACGAAATTTTTTTATCTAAATACCTGTGAATAAGCCTGAGTGGTCTTGAACGTATTCTATAAAGAATTTTGATGATGTTCAGCCACTGGATGCAAGGTTTTAGTTTTTCTATGAAAACAGTGTCATTTTTCTCACGCTGTTGGATATATTAAGTTCAACAAAATTTTACTCGCTGGAACTAAACACATGAAGAAACGGGGCGCAATTTTTAGAAGTAATTGTATCGGACAGACAAGTAAATAATCTAATTTGTCAATGAAATCCATGGAACGTGAGGCACAGAGTTTGCGCAGGCGAATATTTCAGTCAGCGTCTTTGAACAAAGAAAAAAGAAATGGAATTCCGATACGTCAAGGAAATGGGATGACGTACAAATGCTCAACAATGTGAACATGTTTGTAAATCATGAAGGTTCTAAAACTGCTTTTATTGAAGTTTTAGCCCGATAAGCTTGGAAAGCAGCCATCGATCTATCCGTTCAGGGCTCGCGCTGGCGCACTTACAGAGGTAGCTGATTGGCTGGTAAACGAAACCACTCCTCCAAAGTAATTAAGTCGACGATAATCCAAGGCAGCTGTTTATGTTATAGCCATGGTGACAAAATCCAAAATTGTTGGGCCTGGAGGCGGCGTCAAGAGGCGACCAACAAACGCTCTCGACTAAAAATGTCAGGGTGGGAGTAAATCTAGAGGAGCATGACAAGAAAGAAACTAATCTCTATTTATCCGTTTTGGCCAGTAAATGAGAAAAAACACTGGTAAGCAAAATAATTCATACGATGAACTGGATAGACTTACTAAATTCGATAAGGACAACTGCATTTATTTTTATATAAGATAGTACCACATGTGTAGCACAAATCTGAAGGAATGAAGTTCAGTGAAAATATTGGTGACTAACATTCAAAAACACTGCAGCCTTTACCGACCTGACGTTTCTGTTTGCGATATGCGACATGTTGTAGCAACCAATTTTCAGCATCATTACTACCATGTAAGGCTAAAAATTTCGTTGGCTTACACCAACAAAAACGAGCTGATAAAATGAACTTCACTGCCCATCGCTTTGCATTTAATGAGGAATTGCGGTTCACATTGAGAAGGTTCATCATATTTAATCGATCCGTGGCATGGTACTGTGGTGTGCTGACTTGGCCTAATAGTAGGTGATGGATTTTGGACATCACTCTATTTTATTAGGGAAGTTTCGCATGACACCATCATTTTCTTCAGGTGGCCAGTCTACGTTCAAACAAGTCATAATGTGCAACAGACTCTACTGTTTGTTCATTTGACTACCCAGGTCTAAGTTCACCGTGGAACGACCAACCTCTTGAGGCGGTGAATTATAGCGAATGAGTGGAAATTTTTCAGTAAAACAGATTAAACAAGAGCTGAGATTTCGCTTTCTTCACCAGAAAGAAAGACTTTCACCGCTAGAACACTTCATCCGTTTAGCGCTTATCACAAAAGCGCCCGGCCGATTGTTCACACAACAGGGTTGGTGGATGACCATGATTTTCATTGTGCGGTTAATTGATGTTTTACAAATGAACATCACTCAGTCGGTGGAAAATATACTCAATTTTTTTGCGGGCGAAACAGAATACCTTGTGCTGCTCTATTTTAATCCAACGAAAGCAAGGTGATTTAAAACCCCGATTTTGCCACAATGTTTAAGGTCAGCTTAACGCTGAAACAGTCTGTTTTATGCTTCGGAGATATTAGTAGCAGGCTTACATCAATACGTTGCTAGAAATTGATTTTTTCGAACGGTACACACTTGGCACATAGTAATATCAATAAAAATTCCTCCGGTTGTTCGGATCGAATAATTCAACCACCAAATAAGTAATCTAACGAGCTGTCGTAGCAAAAAGTACATCGACGAAAGCATATGATGTACTTCTAATGTTACAACGAACCACACGTTTCATAGTGGAAGTTCTAATATATTTATCAATTCTCGTGATGGAATTTTGGCGCAGGAATTACTCAAAGTGACCTATTTGGCCTATTTCTCCCCTCATCGTTCTGGTCACCTTATGATCATAAAAAGGAACAACCCAGGTACTGGATAAAGTTCGGTGGTGAGAAATCGGGGCCTACAAAAACACCAGCTTTAAAAATCATAACAAAAAGGTATCAGAAGAGAGACGGGATCTATTTCTACTCACATAGTGCTCGTCTTGCAAGAAGTCACACAAAAATTTGACACTTGATGAATCACTGTAGTTTTAGAGACATGATATTTTATCGTTTGTAAACCTCCTCGGGCAATTAAGCTTCATAAAAATAATAATGGAATACTTTTCGGGAGACACCGAGAAACTGTTACTCTAAAACTACTATAAAAACTGTTCAGCTGCAGCACCATTTTGGTGCCTAGCCGCCATGCTACCCGAAAGTTGCACCAGGGCTGGGATACTGCCAGGTTGCCCAAGCCTAGACAGGGGAAGTCGAGAGGCAGAGGTCGGGTTCGAACCATGGAATTTCCGGTCAGTAAATTCGCGCTCTAACCACTTGGACTATCCACGCTACTGACTGACGCCATATGCACGGCCGATGCAGCAATTCGTTTCACTCGAATAGGTTTACTTTGCTGATAAGCAATTCTTTTATTCGCGCGCACCACCATTTGCTGAAAAGCTCAAGCACCTACCCAAAATAACAGACCTAGAGTGTAGGCAACGTAAAAATAAACTCACTATTTTCGAGCTTCCAATGATCAGTAATTTTTCGACCGCCTTTAAGAATGCCAATTCCTGCTAAGCTACGAATTTTAAATAGATGAACGAATACACAATGAATCCCATGTCAATGACTGACAACTTTCATACAGATTAGCCTTGTTACAGTGGCTTGTATGAATTAGGGATGATAAACAACGAAAAGTTGTATTCTACTTACAAGATGAATATTGCTAACGAATTCAGCTCAAATGGATTCTTGTAGCCAGAGCAGAAATCATACAATGCGGTTCGCGTTGCATAACCTCCCACGGAAGACAACAAAGTCACTTAAATATTCCTGGATTTCCCACAGATGTTCTTCGACCGTAGGGTATTGTGTTTCTGCGGATTTTAACAATGAAAATAACCATGTTTTTCGACAGGCAATCGATTCCTGTAACTTTTAAATGTCGAGAGGAACACAGATAAAATTTTTGTTAACGCGGGATTGCAGTGGAAATTGTATTGAAATCTAGAAATGTGGAATTATGACGGAAAACTTAGAAGTATGTTGAAATAACAGCCAATTTCCCTGTAGGACTGTTGTATCGGTACCGAGTGATGACAAACCATAACGGAGGAAAAATAAGTTCCATGGAAAATCCAACATGAAAATATGCATAATGAATAATTGCGTGATTGCTCCATATCAGCCTTCGATGGTAATATCGTAAAACAGTGTAAATGAAAGAACCAGTTTGAATGGTTCCAGTAACTGCAGCTAAAATTGTCATAAATTAATAAGATAACAAGTAACGAGCATCCGGCAGTTTGTGTATTCAATTCAAATAAGTAAAGTTGAAAACAGGTGGTTTTAAAACTCAAGAATTCAGGTACTCTTGAGTTAAGCTAACAGCAGCTTGAGTTAGGTGCTGAACGCTCTTGTCCGCCTCCTGATAAATGTGTCTTTTGTTGAATTATCCATTCACCCAGGAATCGAGAATTCGTCATTGTGGATGAAAGCGAATAAGGTTAGGTCTCCGAAACCTAATTTCTGATTTCGATTACAAGGCTCACTGCATATTCTCTTGATTCTTGATTCTGCTAGATGACATCTATTCTATTCTTTCAGTAAAAGTTTTAAATCAGCCGATCCTAAAATTTCCATCTACCTAAGGTACTGTCAATCCTATCCACATTTTGAGTAAAAAAGGGCCATTTCGTCCCTTTCGTCATCATAGGCATTGAAATGTTGCTATTTCTACTAGAAAATATCATATTCAGTGGACATCAACTAACGGCAAATTTTTGTCGATTTTGGATGAAATAAATTGAGGCTAGCTAAATGTTAGTTACATGGGGTTAATCACGCATCTCAGCTCCTCCAGGGCTTGTTCAGTTGATTCACTAAACCATATCTCTCTCTGGTATGAGCATCATCTGGTCAGAACAAGAAAACTACCTAACCGTCGATAGCATTTTACAGATCCAATACAAAATCGCATGGTAATGCATTCCTTGTTCTTTACTCGCCATCAACGATGAATCTGTATATTAGCAGCTGTCCCGTACTGTTCCATGAAGGAAACACAGACTAAAAGAACAAAGCCACACGAGCCAAATAGAAGACTTTTGTTAACCGACCTGTTATCGAGAAACTCCTCATTTTATTCAGGGAGGTCGAAGTCTAAGGATTTTTCAGGCGGAAAATTTGGGTACAAAACTTTCAGGAAAATGTTTATCTGCTTTCAAACGAGGATATGAAGAATGACCATCAAAACTTACAATATAATCTAATAATCGAAAAAAAACTAAAATGGTTTGTTTGACAAGCCACCCCTGAATAACAAAATTCATTTTGAAGCGTGCAGAAATTTGCCAAAATATTGATGAACAATAATAAATTACCGCTAAAATTTACTGCAAAACATCAATGCAATCCAACAGAGACTACTCCTTGATCGAAATTGCGAAACTTAGGTAATAATTACCATGGCGGTTGATGTCTGAAAAGGTGTGGGGAAGTCGTTTTGGTCGCGGATAGAATTGGCACAAAGAAATGAGCTTGTTTTTAACACCGTCATATATAGGCACGGTAGTAGGGTTTGTATATGCTGTAATAGATTGTGATATATACTGGGATGTGAGGGTTAGACGCTGGTGGGTTTATATATCCAATTCATTACATGAGGCTTATTAAAAATATCGGTATTTCAAATTACTCAGCAAGTGCACGGCCGCTATGAGGCAGAAAAGGTGGCACAATACGCATTGTGTGAGGCATTCGGAACGACGGTTTCCACTGAGATACAACAAGTCACTATAAAAACATTCTGATTATGATGCAGCCATGATTAATATGTGGTAAAACGCGTCAAATGACAATGATATTTTGTGAAGTTTTATCAGTGGAATGATGTATATTTTGTTTTCAGAGTTGCATAATGGGATATTGCACATCCTAGAAATACGGGTAAGGAAGAAAATGTTGCACAGTTAGGTTCTGTTATCGTTGACTACTCATTCGTAGAGAACGGCTAGTTATATTAAGTTCTTTGACACTCATTTTAATCAACGCCTTGTTGGTTCAAGGCACTCTCCTCCCAACAGAAACCACGTCGGAGAGGGATGAGTGTAACTAGGTCTTGCGGTTGTCGCTATTAGGAACAACCCACATACGGGAGATAGCTTACATACGGTTAAGTTTGTCCTAAATGTGTTGTTGATTCTTAGCGTCAGCAACAGTTAACGACACAGATCAGGGTCCAGAATAGAGCCAATGCGAACCATAGATAGAAAATGTGGAGCACTTGCCTGTCACATAGAAGAAATCGCATTTTGACCGCTTTTCGTCTGATGATATCATATCAGGCCAGGAAGGGATCGTACGAGGGAACAGCCATTGATAATTTTCTGGAGGCACAAGTATGTTCAATTTTACCGTTTGGGGTTTATGGTAAGCCACACTAACTTTTAGTGATACTTTATTGGTACCACAGGCCCAGAAATAATTTTTCGAGTTAAGTTACATTAATGAAGCAACATCATAGTCTCACCAAACAAAAAAACGCTGATAGCATCTGATAACATCTCAGTGTCACAAAGGAGGGCAATCATATTGGTATTGAAAGATTTTTGGCAATCTGAATGGCGAACTGTTGACGAAGGGCATAGCAACAGTTTCCTTGAATCTACGATAAACCCGATTGACATAATATTAGATGGAGAATAATTGAGAGGAGCTTCGGTGAAGATGTGATTATGTTAGCTCCCTGGTTTAAAAAAACCTGACGATCCCTATTGGTATAGCAGTGGGCAGTCAAGCTCTGCCATCTGTTTCCTGAAAACCGGACAAGTAAAGCGCAAGCTACTTGAGTGAATCCAAAACTACACTAAAGAAGAGGAGTAATGTCTGGTCGCGGTGGTCTAAATCCAAACAAAAAGATAAGTTTGGTAAATACGGGTTAATATAGGATAGTTTGTTGCGTATCGGGCAAGTGATGGAGGCTTCACCTTCCAATGCGATCGGTTTTGGAAAATTTCACTGAAATTATACATTAGGGTGAGTAGAACTAAATGTCATGTTTTTTCTCAGAAAGACAGGTTAGTTAGTCCTTAACTTGTGGCAAAAAACCCCCAATACATGTAGCTCGTACTTCCATTAGCGGCTCGCACCATGAGTCATTATAGTCAATTTATTCGACGAAAAGGATTAAGCTGTAGTAAAATAAAGCAAAGCTGTTCAGCACGAAACCTGTCAATGCCATATTTACCGAGATTCTCAAAATAAAACTTCCAAGTTTCATCGTCATTTCTAAAATCCACATATTTGGTTTCAAAACATAATTTCAGGTTCACAGAAATGTGGATACATCCCATCTTGTTTTATATTCTGAAATGTTTTCACGCTATAGCCTTTGATTAACTATGAAACTGCTACTGTTTTTTGCAGTGAATTATGTACACCATTAGCTTTCCGTTGGATGATCAGGTGTACATCAGATTGTCAACCAACCAAATGGATGAGTGAGACGAATTCGGGGAAGAGAATTCTTCAGATTGGCAGGAAGTAATGCGGCGCACCATTCAAGCACTAGTGAAGGAAACACAGCGGAGCACGGTAAAGGCGATCTGTTTCTAAAATTCCGAGCACCATTGCTGTCCTACATATTTCACCGCCCTTACCATTTCTGTTTCTTGTAAGAGTTTCTTATAAGAGTTTTGTTTGAAATGAGGGAATTCCCTATCGAAAATGACATAATATATCCCTATTTTCCAGTGTTAACCTACAAATTCGAACCAGAATTTCATTGCCATTTTTATGCATTCACTGTCCATCACTGTTATAGTTTTCAAGACGTCCATTGTCATCACTGTTTTTCAGGTGAATCTACGAAGCTTCAATCCATAACAAGTTGATATAGCCTTGGAAATGTGGCCTTGGTAACAAGGAAATAATGCTACCCTAGGTGATTTGTTTCAAGGCAAATAAATACTTTTCTTGTCAACAATACCTGCAGCGTTCTAGTGCAGTTAGTAAAACTGCCTTGAGGGATAAACAGTCCGTGCACAGCAAAACAAATCGTAACAGAATTCCGTTCAACCGGACAGTACGTCACAACGTGGGAATGCTATGTTATCGTTTTCACAAACGGTCAAATTTTGTTTTTTCTACTCTTCATAAACCCAGTCCGGGATACTAAGGTTGCTCCTTAATTCGCATTGGTGATTTCCTTTTCGCACCTGAGCATACCTTACGACGAGTTCTGATCATGCAATGCATAGACTCCATAACAAGCGTCGGAAACCCATAGGTGCACGTACACATGTTGTTGAGCGTCCGATCGATGTTCCAAAGGAATATTGACTGCTGTTGAATTTGTAGGACTGGTAACTTACCAAGGCAACTTTAGTCACCACCAAATGAAGAAAGGCCGTCATTAGGGCCAGAATATCAGCATAAGTCTCGAGATGGTTGGGTAAGTGGTTGCTGGAGGTAAACCGATTCACTATGTTTTGGGGTAAAACGAGGGCGCAAATTGAGTCCGCTTGCAGCTACATACGTAAAACTAATTTTGAGCTGCTTACTACTTACAGGATGTTCAGTTAAGATGGTCGGGGAAACTTTCGCCCCATTCAAACCTACTGTGGTAAACTTTTATTGACATTGTAGAAGAAATGCATTTTATACAGAGGACAGGTATCAGTGGCAACAAAGGATGCCTTGTACCGGTTCTTGTTCAGGTAGCTATTGGTATTTTGGTGGGACTTGGAAAATGGCTTGCAAACGCCTCGTCAAAACCCGAGGAGACATCTGTGACATCATCATCCACATATGGTGACAAAGTTTGTGCAGGTCAGTTACCAAGGTGGACGAACAGATTGGCGACCACCAGAACACCAAGCAGTGAAAGTACCCGAACTACTAGTTTGTGTTACCCAACACAATCGTGATTAATTTCTTCATTGAGAATTTATCAAGTATACCAGCAAGTTGGAATTCGAGGCATACTTTGCAGATAGTGATTACCAGAGAAAAGTCACCACGTGTGTAAAAACTATTCTGACAGGCAAAATTCCACAGCGATTTGTATCCACCATGTAAGCCAATGACAAATCAACCATGTCGAGGACAGTGCCACGGTTATCAGCGATTTGTTAGTTTGTATAACACTCGTCAGTCGGGACTGTGTATGCAGCGCTGCACAATAAATGACCTTGACCACAGGGCGCATTTTAATGCTGGTCGTTTCGTGATGCACATATACATGTGTGCCTATTTGTGTTGGTCAACAACGATGATTGTAACTAAACGAATTGAGAGCAGATGAACACTGAGGAAAATCATAAATAGCGTTGAAAACCCACGTTAGGTTTGTGGACAAATACACATACGCACAACTAAGTGCTAAGTGCCGAATTGACAGTGGTACAGCCGAACGCACACATTCATGACACACGAAAACAGCGGTACAAAACAGGTTGAGGAGATTCAGCGGTTCCCAAGTTAAAACATTGGTGATTCATGTGTACTGTGTCGTCTAGTCTGAGCATGTATAAGTTAACTTTGGCTGGAAAGGCTAAGCAAGACAAGATGAAACGCGACAACAGTGAACGAATGCATTTATGACGATTTTGTCTGAGATAGGATGAAAAGTTGGAAGTGTTTTTAACCTGAGTTTTTATGCAGTGGCACAGGTTTCGGACCGACAACATGATGGAAGCTGATTAGGCGCGCGCGACGGTCTATGATTATCATACAAATGGTTTACTTCAATTAGTTGCATCCTGAGTTGACTCACCATAACTTATTCCCCTGAAGATTCGGGTATCATGAAAGTTTCAGTAGAGTCCCAGTGATTGGTGATGAGATTTTTGGGTAACTGAGAATAGATAATCGATCCAGCTCACAAGAAGAGTCAGTTGCGATGGAAGCAAACTGCGTAAGTGAACTAAGTGAGTACACTAATAACACATTGATGACATTCAAGGGATGCTGTGAACCCCTGAACAGCTGAACAACCCTTCACATTTTCTTTCGTCATGCAGCAACTAGATGGGCGGGGAAATTTTTTGGTGGAACAGGTGGACATACATGTGTGGAGAAAATGGACAGGAAATTCCTGTCCAGTTACTTCAGTTTACTAGTCTTTCCGGGAGAAAATATTTAAGGTTTATTTCCGCGTGATAGAGGTCCTGATTTTAGCGAATAGCGTCGGGAAACCCTGACAACTGTATTCACAAAGGCCGTTGATCTACCCAAGTAACATATATGAGGCAATTTCCGGTCCCATGAAGAGATGATTCATGATAAATTAATTCCTTCTGTATGGCCTTTAAGCAACTATTTTACTTTTCTGACCACCAGAATAGCGAGTGAAAATTGTTACCGTTCGTACATCCTGCTAGCAATTTGCTTTGTTGGAGTCTAAAAGTGGGCGATGATCGTCTTTTAGTCTAACATGCGCTTGAGGACAAATTGCTACGGGATGTTTCTCACCCACCAATATCTTTGATCAATTTCCTACACTGACCTACGTGATTCCAAGGAATGACAATGTATGGTGAGACTCATTATATGGTTTTGTGCAATTTACTTTGCCTGAACACGCAGAAGAATTTAGGTTCCAAGTACCATTTGTTTAAATAGAGACCAAAATCAAGTTACTATGCTGAAAATTAATAACTATTTTATACACGTTACGAGGACGTGTCAACTGGGGGAAGAATTTGTATACGGTCGACGCTCAGTCGCGAGCTTGTTTACCGGAGCGGAAAATGTTGCTTTAGAATTCAAATAGATGCAGATAACTTACGACGAACTTTTGCCTTTTGTAGGTGACGGACCTAGGCGTTTTCTCTTCCAGAGTTCACGTGGTACTTGGCAGAGACTGTTTAATCAGGATTAGTTGGCACTGTAAGAGGAAGACTCAGTCAGCTATTCTGCCCACTGAAATCTATGCGTCCTATCACTGACTAGTTCTGCGGTAGCCCTATCTGAGTATCATTATTATGTTTCTGCTAGATGCGAAATTATTGCATTGCCAACGACTTCAGATGTCCTGATATTACGTACAACAACATCACAACAGGTGATGCAGTACTGAGGGTAGACCTGTATGCCAACGGATTTTGGGCTGCCTGACAGGCTGTTGCCGTGACCAGACCATTTAATAAACACTATGCAAGTTAATAAATTTTATGGGAATTATTTCGAGGATACTAGGAGTCCTTAAATAGAACTTCACTAGATCTGGGAAACTCCTGCAACAAGACAGCATTTTTATCGTTTTCGAATGCAACGTGTTGCTCTGGATGGTTTTGCTGACAATATGAACAATATGATCGACCTACCTTAGGTAGGTCGATCATCCAAAGTATTACATGATAGAGGGGGATTTAATAGATATTGAAATGAACAGTTCAATCACATGCAGCACGAAAGAGAGACACACTTGTGGGAAGGCTCGAAACATGGTCCCACAAACGGGTGCCCTATCGACTGAGCTAGCGCGCACCGTCGCTGCCTGCCACGCTTATGCACCTAAACCAGTTGACTGGCCCCAGACTAAGTGGTTAACAGCTGATACCTGTCAACAGTGAGCCCCTCGTGTGATCTCCACAGTGCTAGGTGGTTGTGAGTTTTCTAGGGGTGCCTTTTCGTGCATGCTACCTTCAGGCTTTCCAATTTGGACGGACACAAATTGTGTCCAGCAATGTGGTTAACAACACAATTTGAGTGCTTTAGGACCGTCATCATGTTTGCACTGCTTAGGTCCTCATGCGAGGACGTACTTTACAAAAATCGTGAGATGTTTGATGAAAGCCGGATATTTTGTGTTCATATTTCGCCCTCGAGCTATGGCCGAATTTATGGACATTATGCTGCCGTCATAATTATTCGACTGGTCGCAATTCTATTTTCAAACTACTGTGAAAATTTGAAACAAGTGTCTGAACATAAATGGATTAAGGGTTGAAATGCTAGACAAGTACTTTTGGTTGTATTGCTTACGTCAGATGCGGGCTTTCTGATTTCACCTCATAATGATATCCTTTCATAATTGAAGGACCTAAAGCATCCGGACCATAATGACTGCAAACAGTCTAAGTGAATAAATTCTTATTTAATTGTAGGCAAAATGTTGACGTGTTACGGTAGACCGAGAAAATGGTCCACGATGATCCCCCATTGAACGAGGCGATCAGAGACGTTTGCAATGTTGTTCACCTGTTTTATCCAGACATTCCTCGTAGTCAGTTGTTCGGTACCTTCGATATGCTTCCCATTCCTCAACAATTCTGAGTGTAATCTAATCGTGAATGGTCAACATGTTTAACCATTGAGAAAAATTCATAGAACTGACTTGAAGATGGTAAATGCCCAGGGGCAGGTGTTTCAAAAGGTGCTGTGAACAGGTGTTTTTCATGAAATGCGATAATCTTACCAAAAATCATCTTCCGTTAAATCTGTAGAATAAACATTATAGCTGGTAAGGTGGATACATCTATACCTTGTCTGTAGGGGGAAATAGTACCTTAGTCTATGAGGGCTGGATAGAAGAATTAATATCTTCAAGGAGCGGTGTCCGCTGCAAAGGAGGGGCTGTATGGAAGCCAACCGTATTTATAATATTTTAATATGATGTATCATATACATTGTTGTTACATTAAAATGTACATTACATTGTTCGTAGCCTGTATTACTGACTTATTTCGCCAACGGAGCACCTCTGTTTTATCACTTGTGTGGCTTGGGAACTTTACGAAATTTATCAAAACAGGCTCCGTGTTACAGTGCTGTGTACAAGTGAACTCCTGCTGTTCGTAAATGGACATAACGATGAGGAGTTTTCTTTTGTTCTCAGTCTTTATGAGTATTCAATGAAAAAAAGAAAGGTGACTTAATAAAAAAAACAAAGATATATTTTACTTATCATGTTTTAAGAATAAAGTACCGAATAACCAGCTTTTTTATTCTATATGCAAAAAGCCCGTACGTGTAGCTCGTTGTATGAAATTCATCTAGAGTTCCTGTGTTTACTGACAGTGTTTAAATAGGAGATTTATAAAAGTAGATTGATGGCAAACTCTCTAGTTTCTGTCAGACACGCACGGAGAGCGAGAACATTCCAAAATTAACCAGTCTTGCGTGATGAAATTGGCATATGACGTTATTATTTTCTGAAAAAATCAATACATTAGTTGTAATCCCTATGCGTGGACTGATAGCCATACACAAACCAACCATTCTGTGACACACACAAACTCCATTTTTGTTTGCAAATGATTCCATGGATTTTTAAGATGCAGCCTATCAAAATCCAGAGAGCTTTTCATCCCAATGTTGTGTGATATCTGTAGCGTATGAACAGGCACTGAAAATTCTGAGGGAACGTCGTCAAACTTTTTGACATAGCCGAAAGGGGACGGCTGTGAGAATTATTCGAAAACTCTCGATCCATTATCGTAGTTCAGTTTGCTTTCGTCCTGGACTGCTTTAGTTGTTGTCAGTGTGTCTCGCGTGTTTGCCTCGCGGTTCTTCTACTAGACAACATTTTACTTAAGTCTGCCGAAATTGCAAACTCTGGGAGGGCTCTGACGCAACTTAGGTTGCTCGCAGGTTTCTGGCACCCAAAAAGGCCCTTGGTTACGCTGAATATCGAGTATCGAAGACGGACACAATAAGGGAGTAAGAAATAGCGATCTAATGCACACGTATCCTCGCCATTCTATAAACAGCTTCATATCGTGGGGGAGTGACTGCTTTTCTAGGTTGACCAAAGCCTGTTCTGGAAATAAATCAATTCCGAAATAATGGAAATTCGATAAACTCGGCTAACTAACGTTTGGAGATGCGGAAACAGCAACTGGGACGATTAGTATAAAAATTACACAGTTTACCAGACGAAGTTGTCATGCCTAAGTGCACAAACGAGAGGAAGCCACTGGTAAAGAACTGAGGTAGAACTGAGGCTTGAAGCCCACGAGCAACTTTACATCTAAGAGATTACGGATTGAAGGTACACATTGACGGGCAACATTGTATGTTACAGTCACATGTCATCGTGTATCACTGAGGGTTGGAATATACTTTCCCATTTCCGACTGTCGGATTTTACTCCCGCAGTCTCGGAATTCACGACCTTGTCAGCAAATTACCTTGCTCTTCTTGGCATAGATGCTTTTTAAGGATCCTGATCAGAAGGGTTAGCACTGTTTCGCTAGACTTTATATGGTCAGCGAAGGAAGAATTATTCAGACGGTTAAAGAAGGATTTCTATGATAGATCGAATAGAAATTTTCGCCCATTTAATGCGTTTCCAACATACCATTCCCTCAATAGCAATATTCAAATCGTTACATTTTTACATCGACAGGAGAGAAGTTGCCACATTTTTACAATTTTGTGTATTTTGCTTTGCGTTCCTCTTAGTTAGCTTAGTTTGCTTTGATAGTGCAATGCTCGCAAATTCCAAAGGCTATCTCTTGTTCTGGAACCTATGCCACCTGCACGAGTAATATGGGAGTTCGCAAGTTATCACTGGACAGATGAAAAGGTAGGCGTTGCCCGTGTTCTTGGTCCAAAGGAGTTTAGCCGTGAGGAAACGGTCTGAATTCGAGAGTGGTAGCCTTCGGTCAGAATATCGACCAGGATAACGCTGAGCCAACAATAGGGCGCAGATATCGAGAGGAAGAAGCCGTCATTTGGGACGCCAGAATAACCTATCCAGAAAATTCCTGGTGGCAACAGACACTGGCATTAAACTAGATCAAAAGTGCACTGCATTATCGTGGTCCGAGAGTGAGCTTCAGCGTGATCTTCTTCATCTTGCTGTGGTTCATCAACTGTCAGACAATCACCGGTCACTGAGTCTCACATCTGTCATAATCCCACGGAATGGATAGTTTCTACACGAATAAGCTGAAGGCCTGAACTAACTCAATCTACGTGGAAATTCGTTCTGTGGGTTAGATGTGGCAGCATGTATTCTGTGTGGTGTACGGAACCTTGAGCACCGGATTTATAGCGCTGTATATAGGCCACCTAGATCGCGTGATTCCATTCTTCTCTTACTGTTCTAAACCCACAATTGGCTGGCAAAATGATAGCGATCATGGGAACCCAACAAAATTCAATTCTTGAAGGAAAGTTCAGAACATTTGTGAAGCTGGAAGGTGTAAACTCCGAAAGAACTCCAAAGAGAACTCAAATTGTTTACAAACTACGTTTGTGCGCAAGCCGGCAGACCATCAGACAACGCTGACAGGCGCTAGTGCCAGGATGCGAAAGCGCAATGACCAAGCTAAACAACCGACTGAAGATGAAGATGCAACTGCTGTAACCATAAAGGTAATCCTATGGGGAGTAATCACCTTCAGTAAAAAATTCCCTTCCGGAAAGGAACGTGGAAAAAGGTTGAAGTAATATATGAATATGCAGAACTAACTTTTGAACGAATCTGCAGTGTTCTGGCACATGGTCTGGCCAAGCAGGGTGTGGGAGAACCGGGTTTCTCTTCGAAAAGCCATTTGAAGGACACACACAACTGAGGCAATCCCACTGTTTCATCGTGCGAAAAAATGGGAGCCGGGTTGTACATAGCTGTACTTGATACTGAAGCGCAAACTCTCCTGGGTCATGGGTCAACTGTTACAACCTGCTACAACTGCAATACAGTCATCAGAAATACAGTAGCGGAGTTGTTTGGGTCGTCAGGGCCGAAAAGCAGGATTTTATTGTTCTGAATTCAAACTACAGAAGCTGTGCCTGGGAAGCATAGTGAGCAAAACTTTATCATGGTTCGTTGTGTAATGGTGTAATGCTATACGATTGGCAAAACCGTTGCTGTGTTACAAGTCTGTCAATCTTCTGTCCGTAGAGCATCCGTTCACTAAGCACGTGACCACGGTTTTTCTGAAAACAAATGAACATGGACTGTGGAACGCAAAAAAAAACACCTTGAGAACTTGAATGGAATGCTTCCGAACAAGAATAAAAAGCATTCCATAGTCCTAATGATTTATGCTTACGCGCAGGCAAATATACGCATGTACGAACATTTTCATAAAATTCCAGTTGTAAAAGAAACAATCGACTGAATAGTTATGCATCATGCAACACGATTGCCTGACCACTCCTGTTTTTCTGAGGGGGCTACAGTGATTGCTGTGCTGAATCAGGTGGATAAGGTTAATACACAAACCGTTTGTTGTAACTTTGCTTTCTGTGACACTAGGAGAGACGGGGAATAGTTATCCAATGCGGAAGTGGTCGCAAAACAGTTATCCAGTGAATACGAAAAACTAAGCTATTTAAGATGGTCAAAATCACTGGGTCGACAAGACGAGCAAATGAAGCGGCACTTCACATTGCAAACCTTTATATTGTTCGAGTTGTCACATTTTGTTGCGCAGGCGGATTGCTGTAGACCATTGACATTTTTCAATGCACTGCATAATCTTCAACCTTTTTTCACTTTAAATGTGTTATTTATAAGTCATCTACTTTCAGGACAACTTTAGTCTTGAACAGCTGAAAATTGGGAGGTTGAAGCAGTATCCTCTCTCTCCGTGGCAAGTATTTTCCGTCACATTAAAGGAGTGATATAAAGTCAGGAGAATAGACCTTTGCACTCTGTTCCGTTATGGACAGGGTATGAGAAGACGATTCCGGAGTTATTTTACTTCGGGAATGATTCTTAAAGGCCCGTCAGGGAGCAGGGTGGCTAGTTGTCATCATGGTTGCTGACATTTTACCAAAGTGACTCATAAAATCTCAAGACATAAAAGGAACTAAGGCCATCATCATCATCATCATCATCGCTCATAAAATGACATAAAAGGAACTAAGGCCATCATCATCATCATCATCATCGTCATCATCATCGACAGCATAACATCAGTGTTGAACACAACACCTTCACTGCCGTACAACCATGACTTATTTGAAAGACTAATTGTAAAGAAAAGAATAAAGGTGGACGGAGAAGGGACTTAGTGCTAGCTTAATACAATCATTCCGAGGTGCCTACACCTCCAGACATTCACTCAGGCAATCTGGATGGAAACTGACAACAAGAACGCCACTGACATCGGTTGGCAGCCATATCTTGTAGTGTCTCCAACCAGGCACAGTGAGGATCACGCGGTCCCCATCCTGGAAGGCGAGTAGCACCGACAGCACCCAAGCGTCTCGTGATCTCCTTCATACTCCTCTGCCAGGTCATGGGTTGGCCACCTCTCTGTTTACGCCACTCCGAATCGGGTATAGAAAATAGTACTCTTTTCGGTAAACGATGATTCGGCATGCGTAAAACATGACCCAACCAACGCAGCTTCTGGTGCTGGACACATTCTTCAATGGAAGTACCCGTTACACAACCGAAAACACGCTCTCTAACTGCCTCGTTACGGATTCGCCGACACCAAC
>NW_008751986.1:293152-301876 GCF_000715545.1 Opisthorchis viverrini | reverse complement strand
GCGCCCCTTTTTTGAAAATGGGCACTATCACCGATTCTCCCCAGTTGTCTGGGACAGACTCCTTTTCCCAAATGCAATTTAATAGATCGGACAAGCGCTGACTGAGGACTTCACTGCCGTCTTTGGACAGTGCGGGTGGAAGGTCATCCGGACCGGGAGCTCGGTGGCGCTTGAGAGAACATGTGCAGTCGTAAACCTCCAAGGCCGAACTAAGGCCATTTCGCGCTTTTTCCAGAATTTGTTCCCCATTTGAAGTCTCCCTGTCCCCTAGTTAGAAATCACAATCAGTGTGAAGGGTAGTCCTGGTGGTTGTGAACATAAGGCATATACACACTCTCTCTACTAACATCCTGCGATATATATCCACGGCCGTAGGCTGTGAAGGCTGTGCGGCAGCACATCACATGCATTATTTTCATTCATACGTGCCAAGAGGTCATATGACCTTGTAACAGCACACTAAATGAAATTAGAGAAAATCATCATTAAAGCCATCATGCATAATTAGCCAAGGTGAACTGTAACTTGCTAAGTACACCTATTTAAGAAAAAAAAACGATTGATTAAAACGACTGAAAATTGCCACATTCCACGAAAATAGGACTTTATTACAGCATCCGGATCGAATTTGTGATATTAAACGACCGTGTGTAGATTATAAAATGAAATTAACTCCCACATTTCATCTGTTCGTTTCTTTTCGTAGCTGCGCAATACGACATTGGGTGAATATGGAGGAAAGTTCAGCGTCCTGACTTGATTTCCCACGGCGATTCCTTTATCACAGGACACGAATGTCCCAATTGTTACTCTTGAATTGCAAAAGAAACAGCCGGATAAATCTACATGTGGGAATCTTTTCATGCCAAATAGCTGCATAATGAGAAGGAAGAAACGACGTCGGCAGGACAAATGCTTGGAGTGAAGTGATAAAACTGTTCAAACCGGTCATGACGATCTTATATTTTACCTGTAAAATTCCAGATTATCTGATGATGGTAGCATTTTTCATTGCTGCCTAAATAATGGAAAAACCCTTCCGATAAAGAACTACTGCGCAGAGAAAACATGTCTTCGGCGAAGTAAATCCGACCAACACGTGTGCGCGTAAGTCGAACTAAACGACTCATACTAAGAGACTGATTTCATGCTTAATCGAAATGTAAAAGCTTGAAGGATCCTTCAAAAATTGCGGTCTCTCACGTGATAACGTTCTAGGAGTGTTCGGACTAAAAACTATAAACACACTTGTGCCTATTATGCCGGAATTCTCATTAGAAAAGATTTTAGTTAACTTTTCAAGTACTTAAGGCTTTTCCTCGTTGAACAAATTATCTCTGTCTGAACAGTGCATGACTCTCTTGGGTACCTTTTGACTGACTTCAGTAGATACAGATACAGCATCGCCTTCATTAACGCGGTGAATGGTGGATTCGATGGCGTATACATGGAGACGTAAACCTGCAAAAGTCTACAAAAGTTAGATCAGAAGAGATACCTCTGCGAGAGTGGAGTTCTGGTGTTGTTTAATACCCTAACTGCAGGAGATTGCTGACTTCGGTTGACCAGCCTATATTTGATTAGTTGGACATATTTCCATGTTCTGAGCTGGATTGCTCAAATGGGAAGAGGATGCGAGCTAGATTTCTGGTTGTACTGGATATCCGACAGTGACGACAATGTGATCTATCGAGCAAGCCTAAAAAACTTTTCCTGGGTGACAAAATAAGTTCATCTGCAGATGACATTGGTGTTATCGAGGGAGAAGAATATCCTAAATGAGGGAGCTCGTTGGATTTCTCGTTACTACCGGAGTAATTTGTAAATAATTGTACTTCCCCACTTGCGTATAACTCGGATGAAAGCTAGGTGATTACATCTGTCTTATGGACCCTGAAACGGCTAAAATCGGGAGTGGGCTGTCGAACAGTTTTTTAAAGTCTTATGAGTAGTGTGTCAAAAAAGTTGTCTTGATATTATTGATCATTTACCAGCCTTACGTGTCATTGGACACATTGGAAAGACAAGCAGCACAGAATAAATACGGCACGAATTCGTCCTATGCCTGGGGATGCTTTACGTACCTGTTGTCGCCAAAACCGTTTCAATTAGAATAAGACTACATGGAGGGTTGCTCCAAAATGGTTGAACAACGTATATGCTAGGCTTTCAGGTTCACGGTGAATCAGTTAGTTGTTTTATGAAGTATGTAGAGAGTCCAAAATGAGATGCAAGCAAACGTCACTGACTGTGAATTTAGGATGTATGGTCTAGTAACAGCTTTGGCGGATTGGGGAAAGCAGATCCCTCGACATGAAATGAACGGTCGGTGAATCGAAAAGTCAACGTCATATTCGGCGCATGTTGGGCTAGGACGATGCTGAGGGAACGATCATCACCTCGATACTTCTGATTCTTCTCATACCGCACAATCAGTCCGCACCCATCAGAGAGTATCACAGTAGCTTGGTGCTCCCGAACAACTATCAGTACAGGCTTGATGAAGTCCTTGTGGAGACTCTTAACTCCTCACAGGTGGTGTATCTCAGGCAGTGGAGGCGTTTTGCTAATTTCCCTGCAAATCGATTATGACGAGCACATCTAGCATCATCCGTGATTCAACAGGACTGTAGGATAGGTTCACCATGGCTTCCACGACAGAAGATCGTCTGGCCACCGTTACCACGCTGGTCTCTCCTGACTCTCGTCCTAAGCAGGTTGCACCGGAGCTGGATACAGTGAATCATTATACGAGGAAACACGTTCTGTAAGCAGTACATCAACTTGAGGGAGACGAAGCTACCAACTCACGTGAACCACCACCGTCAACGCCGTTGTGCAGACTCTCGTCCCAAACAGCCATCAGCTCTTCCTTGGTGTTTACGCATATACCTTGGAATCGAATCAGAAGGCTAAAATCCGAACTAGGTAGACAGGAGCTTTTCCACGCGCACTCTCTACATTGGTATGGTTGAATTCAGGCTTGGGTTACCGAGTCTCACATGTTTAACGGAGTGAATGTAGCTGATCGGCGTCTCCAACGGTAGACGTAACCAGCCACGAATAGATTACCTGATATAAGTATCCAGCCTTTCGAGCGTGGTTCTTTGGACTTGGCTGAGCACGAACGAATATGTCAGCCTTGGTAACAGGTAGTTCCTAGTGGTCTTGATTCATTGATGCACCTTCAACGGGGTGCAGGCCGCCTCATCGAGCAGTTTCAGCAGATGCATTTGGTTGTCCCATACTCCTTTCACTTCGAAAGTAAAGGAGACGGCGTCTATTGAGCCTAGGGGATTGACGAGTTTCTTTAAGAAGCAAAATGGTCTGACTGAGATCGAGTTCGCCCAATGTTTTTGTCCCCACAAATTACAACCACCTTCGTCTTTCAAGGGTTGACGTTCCTACCAGTTGAGTTCAACTCAACCACAGCAACTTTAAGCTCCTCTTCAAGGCAAGCGCGGCTTTCTGCACACACAACTCAGTCATGAACGAAAGCAAAAACATCAACCAATGTGTCATGGAACTGGTATCCTAGTTGCGGCATCGACAATCCAAGAACATTATCTGTTGCCACGATCAATATTCGGGAGATTGGATCTCCCTGCCACACAACTCAATGACAGTGAACCTCGGAACTGGGGAGAACTGCTACAGCATTCTCTTAGAACTGTGTGATGTATCGAACTAGAGGTGATGGTGCTCCAAACGCCTCGGCCGATCTAACAAATGTGTCACGCGAAACTGAATCGAACGCTTTCGAGATATTACCAAACGTCACACTGATTTTAGAAGTACCCACTGAAGAGTGAAGAAGCAACACGGGTAACAGCTCTGTTGCTTCCTTAAACTGTCCCGATGTAGAAATGCAAACTAGAGTGAAGGCACTTGCAGTCTGCGGGTCCAGCGATCAGGAAATCCTTTAGTAAAACAACGAACAAGAATAGAGGATACAGTTATGGGTCTCAGTTGGTCCGGTGATGTCGGAACTAGGGTAATACGGGTATGGCCAAAATGCGATTGACAACCCCCAGATAATAACAACAAGCCGAAACAACCAGCGAGCACTTTAGCTTTGAGCCGGCGGAGCGTCCTTGGTATGAGCTTGTACAGACCTGAGGACGAATTACCCATTAAATGGATTGTACGGTCGACTTTCCCACCTGGCTCGATCGAAATCCAATCGGATGGTATCCCTTGTCGACTTGGCTGGCTATGCACGAGTTTTGTGGAATGGGACACTGGTTTCCAATACTGCTCAGCGTCCCGAGGAAGCCAACGTTATCTCAGTATCTATCCTTCCACGACCCATCGAGACAGGATTCCATGTGTGTGGAAGTGTCTTGGAGACGTGGAAGTCCAAAAGTGACAGGACGTGTTCCATTGTCGTGATTCCAGTCTGCAACCCCAGGGCAGATGACAGATTGTCGACACTAGCAGGCGGCCTATTAGAATGGGATTCTAAGAGTGACATGATGCGGTCCAGGGTCAGATCAAACCAGACATTATGGTCGTCAGGTTCTGAAGAATAATCCACTGTTTGACCAATGGTTTGGTCAGGGTCACCAGATGATGATTCGTTCTGTTGTGCTTGCCAGTTAAGCACCCGTAACGTGGTTTTAATGCTGACAGCCGGTCTACCAGGAAAATGCTGTTCCAGTCTCATGAACAGCGCGGTTTGTCTATCACAAGATGGATATAAATTGTTATCCAGGCGCAAGAGCGATTGTGACTCTTGTTGGGACCAGCGGGTACCGGAATACTTCACTCGGTCAAGCTTATCTGCATTACGCTGGGTGGGGTGTGCGTGCCAGCGATGTTGACTTTGGCCAGTTTTCGTCGGAAAAAAGGCGGAAACAGTCAACGCATGCCAATACAGCAACCAGGTTCGTACCAACACTTTGATTGTCGTGAACTCGATGGTGGGCTATCAAGCCAACTTTTGATTTGCAGCTATTGCTACATTCCTCACACGTGAACCCAACGAATCTCACCTGCGTACTGGTTGGAACTGGTGCGGAGACGCCAGATGGTTCGTAGTATGCATTGTCGAAATTAACCACCACATTGAAACCAAACAGGGTGGTTAGCCCTGTTTGGAGTTGCAGAACTCTTAGCTTACCCAGACTGACGTCTAGGCCACCCGGTCGGCACCACGGGGAGGTGGTTCAGCTCGCCAACAACAACAACTACTACTACTACCACAACTACTACCATTATCGTTTATTTTTAAAGAGCATGGTCACAAACAAAACTTTACCTGTACACATTATCCACAGCATAACTGCTTGATTTTTCAACCCCACTGCTGGTATGAGGTGGCCATATCGACTCTGTTCTATTCTTCAGGCTTCCACCCAAAGATCATTTTCTCCTCCATTACTTGTCCTACGTTTTCGGAGAACTAGTCATACCTGAAGATCATTTCGGTAACCTAAAAAGGACATTTGTGAATTTTTCGCTAACTAAGTTGCCCGTTCCACCGAGTTTCACATGCTGCTTTTAGGTAGTGCAATATACAGTGTTACAGGACGCATTAAATTAAGAAAAGTAACTATGGCCTCACACTGGCCGAGTTATGGAACCACACACTATCTATTACCCGACGCGTTTGTGAAAGTGAATCGATACTATTTACAGACTCTCACATGACTCGAAACATACTGCGTGAATTTACGGAGACGGAGAAAAAATACAGGGCGGATGCATTCATCAAACAATTTACCATCAAAAGGAGAAATCGGTACACAGGACTAATCAAACTGATTTTTAGGTTATGTGGGCAGTGCTTGGATGATCCAGTGTGGAGATCTTCACAGACAACATAAGTCTTAACTTTAGCAGTCGCCAACCAGACTTTGTGATTGGTAATACACGCCGAGTGGCAATTAAAAATTGAAAAAAATATGACAGACTCTGAGGTCCAAGTTAAGACAAATCGTTTTGCCCTAGCAGCGATCGCATCATCTTGATGGCTTTGCTTATCGATGGTCAGTTACAAACAGTTTGTTCGTGCGATCGTCCCTGCTTTGTTGTCAGGCAGAAAAATTTACCGGGTAACAAAATTGACCAAATTTAACCGGTCTTTTGCAACCAACGGATGCTTATTTTTTCTTTCAGAAGATGTGAGATTCAGCCCTAATAATTTTTAAAGGTGGAACTGTATTCGAAATAACTAGAATGTGATCTAAATGTTGTCTAAAGAAGCGCAGTGTCAGCTGGAAAATGTGATGGAGGTGTGTAACGTCCAGGTGAAAATAAACAAAATAAACCGATAAATGAAATAAGTGAAGAAAAGAGTAACTCTGTTTATTAGCTGAGGACAGTATCTTGGGATGTTAATTAGAAGTCAGGATGAGATTATCGACTGTGTTCTGCGGATTACGAATCAGATTCCCTTGGTGTGATCCTGTGCCAACATCCTGATTAGCTACCGTAGTTACTAACGTCTATCAGATGGCTAATGTGTGTCCTGTTGATGTGGCTGAGGCTTTGTAGTAAACTTCATCGAATGTCTTCCAACAACCCCAACGGGGTTTAAACCACTTACATCTATGGACAAACCAACGAACACTTCTTTTGTGTACGGCCGCGGTCGGGGTTCGGGCTTGTCAGCGCCATCGGGCACCATTCTCAAGATCGACACAAGGCAGACCAGAATAACCCTCTGGATGAATTAAAACCTTGCTCTCCGACTGTTCTACAGTGACAAGTTGTGTTTTTGTCCGTTTGACTTAAATAATAGTTTACTGTTTATTATAACTGTTTTGGTTATTTTTTTATTTCAGTAGCACCAGAGAATCGAATGTTTAAGAAACACAGAAAGTCAAGTTAGTTAACATCTTAGTAAGTAAGGTGGGCGAAGCTAACTTGGGTACCACAAGCTTTTGAGAGTCCAAGAAGCGCTGAAACGAGTTACATTTGTCTTTGAAAGAAAAAGATAAATAGGTGAAAAAAGGTAACACTTTGAAAAATCGGCTAAATTAATTATCAGGTTTCATTCTAGGTTTCGTGCAATGCCTAGGTTGCCAAATTCTTTGTAACTAGTGAACGTGGTATTTCAAAAGAAAAACTCGGGAAATCTACTCACAGGTGTTCTCCAATGTGCTAAGAACAAAGGTTCAGCAAAATTCAGGACTATTTGACAACTTGTTCATTTTATGAACGTTTGAGTTAAAGGATTAATGAACTCACATGAACTGATTTTTGGATGCAACAAGTTTAGGAATTAGGTTAGAAGTGGTTTTTAAAAGATCTTGCGCAAGCAGGACCAAAAACATTATTTGCTCAGTAGAATCATTCAATAAACTTGAGAGTAGAGAAACTTAAAAACACCGATATATCATCTTTGCATCAGCCTTATTAGTGTAAATCTACCTACCTACCTACTTACCTATCTGTCTGTCTATCTATCTATCTATCTATCTATCTATCTATCTATCTATCTATCTATCTATCTATCTATCTATCTATCTATCTATCTATCTATCTATCTATCTATCTATCTATCTATCTATCTATCTATCTATCTATCTATCTATCTATCTATCTATCTATCTATCTATCTATCTATCTATCTATCTATCTATCTATCTATCTATCTATCTATCTATCTATCTATCTATCTATCTATCTATCTATCTATCTATCTATCTATCTATCTATCTATCTATCTATCTATCTATCTATCTATCTATCTATCTATCTATCTATCTATCTATCTATCTATCTATCTATCTATCTATCTATCTATCTATCTATCTATCTATCTATCTATCTATCTATCTATCTATCTATCTATCTATCTATCTATCTATCTATCTATCTATCTATCTATCTATCTATCTATCTATCTATCTATCTATCTATCTATCTATCTATCTATCTATCTATCTATCTATCTATGTAGTTCAGCAAATGTTTGCAAAACTTGCTGCATCCTGATAGAGTAGGATCTAGCATGGCCCAAAGCTGTAATTTGGAATCAGCTGTCGCTTTAACTTCCCATACAAACTGGTAACCCAACTTCGCTTGTGAAAATCCTACGTGTATATTCTGGCAACGGTTTATGCCGCACATCGTGTAGTTTTCGCGACCACTAGAAATAAGCCTGCCTTATCAAGTATTCTTCATCTGCATCCAAATCACGTATATTTTCAAGGAAAAAAAGTTGTTCAAGAGCCGGCAAAGATTTTTCAATCGCAGGTAGGTTAGACAGAGTGCTCTGGAAGCAGATATACCTACCAACACAGTAATCCTTCAACCAATTTGTAATTCAGGCACGAATGTTGTTCAAGCTAATCTTAGATATTTGTTTCATTAAACAGTACAAACGAATGAAATAATTAGGTGAATACTATGCGATGCGTATGCAATGTGCAAGACATTATTTTTCAACTGCATCCAAAACTGTGTCCCAGGTAAACCATTTGCTCCGATAAAATGTTCGTACGTTTGGGAAGAAACTCCTGGAAAGTTCTGAGTTGGTTGTAGCGCCCAGTGATTGGGCTTTCTACTCATGAGGAACAAGTTCTTTGCGCAATGGGATTAGGTTAATTAATGAACTAGGGATTTTGTCACTAGATCATCTTCTCACCATAGAGAAACTACCATGGTGGTCGTTGGCTTGTTCGCTGAGCTGGGCAATTTGATTGCAATTTGATTGCACAACCACTAACCCACCGCTACGCACAACTACGCACTGATGCTGTCACCTCGATTGGT
>NW_008751986.1:219195-292944 GCF_000715545.1 Opisthorchis viverrini | reverse complement strand
ATGGTGGTCGTTGGCTTGTTCGCTGAGCTGGGCAATTTGATTGCAAACGTTTCATCACCAATCGAGGTGACATCATCAGTGCGTTATTGTGGAGCGTAGTAGTGCGTAGCGGTACGCTACGCATTGGTCAGCCAATAAGGTCAGTCAAGAGTTAGTGGAGGACTTCTTGTGCCGCTTTGAAACCAAACATTGATTTTTGTATTTCATCATTCCAAGTTGCTCTACGGAGTCTGTTAGCCTTAACAGGACAGGCCCCGCCTTTACTCACAACGTTGTCTACAAAACACTTGGTTTATCCTGAACACGACAAGAATGACCTGAAAGCCTTACATCTAGCATCTGATTCAATTAACACGCACGTTTTCTGAGCACTTGCCGTGGCGTGATTTGCCAGTCTTTTGGTCTACGAGCATTTTTTTCTAACGTGTTATACCATCAAATGTTTTGGCGGTGAAGCCGAGTTTGTTTAGTGCAGACTATTCAAAAGTGTTTAATGGGCTACAAGCAATGAAATTCATGGAAGTCTGCCTTACTACCGTATTCAAATCGAAGTTGCGGTACGGATATTGTTTCCCCCAAAAGTTTTCCTATAAAGTTGATGTGAAATATGTCTGAGTATGTTACGGATTTATGAGCCTAAGGTAGGTAGACAGAATGTAGAGATGATGTAAACCACATTGATCTATAGAAATTACTACAATAATCTAAAGTGACCTATTAGTGCCATAAATAGTTTCGTCTAGTATAGTCCTGAAACCCTAAAACACATGCCCTTCTTTATTCAAGCATAAAATATCGTATACGTTAAAAATTTCAGATATCCCGGAAAATAAACTCGGTAAAAATATACTGATATCTCCAAAAATTCCAGTGTGCAGAAGAAAACCGGATAAGGGGCACCAGAAAATTACATGATTATCTCTATTTGGTCAGTAGACAAATCCGGAAGATTGAAGTGCTTTCCAAGAATGGTCTGATATTTGGAGTTAGACTCATGCATTTTATGGAATATACCATATATTGTAGCAAAGTACGGCCGGAAAAACACCACTGATCCTTGTTAAAGCCCCTTAAACGAAATCAACAACGAGAACAGCTTCATAAATTCTTGAGCTTAGAGCTTAGAAGCCCAACCTGTCCTCCAACCACAATCGTACAATTCTGTTGAAAACCATTTGACGAGGAGTTGATTTATATTTGAAATATATTTCTGGTATGTCAGACTCATCGATGTTTGGCATTTTGCAACAGATGTCCACTGTGTACCCTTGAAGTCCTAAAGAATTCAGAACCACTCTATCCCAGCAAAATCGTTGAATTTCCCCGGGGCATTGAGCCCTAACAATGTGGAATTTGTTTGCTGGCGCACACACCAGACAACATAGTAAAGGGCAGAATAATTTTTCGAAAAGGTTTGAGTTTGGAAATCTAACCTACTGAAAAGTAAGTACGACCGGCTACTACATGAAATCTGTCGCTCAATATTGTCATAGTTTACCGGAACGTTTGTGCATCGTTGGAGAATGTCTTCAAGCTAAAACTTGGCAGTCAATTATGTGTTCACTAACTTGGTTTCTCTGTACCGTTCTGGTAGTCTGGAATTATGATTGGGAAACAAGTGGGTCATATAAATTTGCCTAGGAATGCAATCAGTCACTTGATGTTGTACATTAGAATATCACGCGGTCTCTCATGACTAAGTTTCTGGAACTTATGCATTGATTTCTCCATCGCTTATGTCAGATGCTTCCAATCTTTTAATCCGGTAAGTAACAGGAGTACGGTAATCTTGACTTCGGTCTCGCGTAACACCATAAACTTTGCAGGACCTTTCCGGAAGGTATTTTCTGTGATACTTCGTATCCACTACATCTAAGTACTTCAACTTTGCGACATTATTTCAAGGCAGACAAGGGCCATTAATCTTTGTCTAACCACATAAAACCGTTTGGTAATTTAAGACTGATTGGTGGTATAAGAGCTGAGGAGCCTTCATCATCATGTAAAACGAAACTCTTCGAGTAAAACCGATCTACAAAATCACCAGTTTATCCTGTGCTGTGCGCTTGAAAATTGACAATTATTTTAGCTAGTACTTCAGTGTATGTGGTAACAGGGCCAGGGTAGACAACTAAACATCCGCCCTGGTACAATTTAATGACAACCAAAAATGCAACACAACGGCCTGTTTAAGCTGGGTTTATTTAATTCCTGGCTTGGTTCATTGTCTATGCAAGCCTGCCAGGTTCATAACAATACAGGTGGCATATGGAGGAAATGATACTATGGTAGTTAATCACGTTAACAAGGAGGATTCGCATTAGGTAACTTAAATCATAATAAGAGTGACTTCGGTGTTTATTGAGCGGCCTTCCCGCACGCTTAAATCCTGAAGCAAACTTCCAAGCTTCTCAGCTAGGATAGGACGTGCAGTGAGTGAATTTTAAGTTCATTGTGATACGTAGCCGGAAATTTTTGATTTTCATAACTTTCCGAAGGTTCGACAAATTACTTTGTCAATAATAGATAACTACTGCATAATTCTATTAACCCCACAAAGAACCCCACCGCACGTGCTTGAGTTTATTTATTTTCACCCTAATTACATGGTTTTGCTTACCATATTTCGTCTCATAGTGAATTCACTGAATTTTTTGGTTTGGAAAACGTTCAACATGTCGACAGCATTTACCCTTGCGCTCGCTAACAAGCTCATTATTGAAACACATCAGTATCCCGCTTTGTGATTTGGTTACAATAGGTCTCCTAGCAAGAACGGATGGTTTTTCCTTTCAGAATGGAAATTTGGTGATCTAAGGTGGAAAACCTGATTCCGAAATGCAAATTCTATAACTAAATTTGCTAGAAATGTGGTACTGGTTATATGGTCGATCGGATGCTGTTGTTTGACAACTCGCATGATAGCCAGCGTACTATGCAATTGGTAGGAAACTGCACATGGCCGAGTATTACTCAACCAATCTCGCGCTCTTTATAGGATAAGTATGAGCTGTGTTGTCCATAAAGTTGCGCATATTGTGGCTCAATGTGTTAACAAAGCATAGAAAAAGCTTAGGAACACAAGGCATCGGTTTGGATGGGCTGTTGGCGATTGACTTCCTCAGATTCCCTGGTCATGCCAGTCTTGACAGCTATTGCTTGCGTTGAAGCGGGGCCAGTTTAACAGAGATGACTGTACGCTAGATACTCGACAAAACGATTTCTTAGCTATTCGTCTGTGTAACTTGACCAACAGCTTGTGTTACCTCGAGTCGATAAGGTCAGCGTAATTTCCCTCTACTTCAACCCTGGGTGAAATTTATTTTTCAGCATTTTTTATTTTTCATTTTATTCGTTATCTAGTTATTATTTTAGTTTATACTATATGCCGTATTTAATTTGATACAATATGATGTAATAGATTAAACCACATACACAGAATCAGCTGCTTAAAGCTTGTAATCTGATGGATATTTGGAATCATTGAATTCGCTTTTTAACCAGGTGGTTTCAGACGCTGAACACCGCACTGAAAGACCATGGGAATTAGTAATTGTGTTCATTCAGCGGTTAACTTTATAATGCCCGAGCATTGAATTGTGGATCACAAGAGTGACATTTACAATCCAGTTCTAATGGCGGTTTTCTTATATCTTATGTGCGTGGTTTCATCTTCAGATGTCGACCTGGTGTACTCCTGGAAAATGGATTACATCCAATTTGTAATTTCATGAGAATTTTGATGACGAACATTCTGCCACCGAGTTGAACTAAATCTCTGCCAACTCAACTTCTAAAAGCAGATGAATTTACACATGCTTCAATGCCGGATATTAATTAGTGCTTCCTTAGTTGAGACTATTCGGTATATTCAATAATTATTCCTTTTTTGGCTTCAATGACTCGTTCTCCTGAACCGAATTTTTGCAGTTGAATATCCGTATGCCTCACAAAAACATAAGATCTGCCCTTGTCACCTGACATTGAAAAACAACTCAAGGCTGTAGTTGATGTATTGGTGCACGAATGGTACTGCAGTCGTGTTGGGCATTGAACTGAAGAATATCTGTTCTTGAAAAGAAGGCAAATCAGTCCTTGGAGTGATAATGGTGTTCAGATAACAATTCTGATGTGCTGTGTATTTCATAATGGTATACCAGGACACACCAAATATTTTATCGAGTTCAAAATCGATCATCATAGTTTGTCTCAAACTAGGTAGCATCAGATGGCATTAAGTAATTTGTCCTAAGGGATTGGATTGCAGAAGACGAATTTCCAGCCACCTATGGACGATAAGCATGTGTAGCTCACGAAGCTAGTTTTCGGCATTTGTATTTTTTAGTTGGTTGGATGCTAAAAATGCTCAAGTATGTCGTCAGAGGGGCATCACGTAGCCATGAGCCATAGGAAAACATAGATAAAATGTTCAAATGTTTGTTTTTTAGCGCTCGACTGCTAAGGTTAACAATTGAATACTCACCTATTTACTTTCCGAGATTTGTCCTGTAGTGTTTGCTTACATCAGAACCATAAATGTGGGGTTTTCATTGTATGGAGCATATTCTTCGTACAGTCTTCCGTAATCATTTACCACAACCAGCTGCTGGAAGAAGCGTCCTCATCCTAAATTGACAAGTCCCAAATGGAGAACAGTTCTAATAGCCCCCCTGGGGCATTGTAATCGAAATACAAACAATGATACTTTAAGGCTCTCACAAGCAAATAAATAATGGACGGTGGATTTAGTGAACTAGCTAGACAACTTTAGATGTCACTCGGATCCAGCAGTGAGGCGAGTTCTAGGGCAGTGCTAATCGCAGTCGGAGAGTAGCAAACGGATGCTCGTTAGCTCTCACTAGACTGATTAGAATAGCCTGCAAGAAATATAAGCTACGTAAATGTAGGCCACGGTCAGGATGTAAGTCGCAAACAGAAATAAGTGTGACGACTTAATAAAGCGGGAATGGCTGACTGAAAATTTTTGGGGGTTTTCCAAGTAAGGCGGGCTTGGTCAAGATAACAAAAGTGTCTATTGATTCATTGTTTTACCCCTTCAGAGCCGACCTAACCAAGGTTCCTAACGGTCCAAATGAGAACAATGCGATTTCTCGTCAACAGGCGCATAACTTTGAATAAAAATGTCGGAGTGTTATGATTAACTCCCTGCTGATTTTAAACGTAATATTAACAGCCACATAATGCTTTTTCAGAACGATTTGCCGTCTAAGTCTTCAGAACTTTGAGGTTTACGATTAACCGACCAATCTGACGACGTACCCAGACATAACCTGTGCTAAATACTTACCCGTTTTAAGTTTGTGATCGATCGAGAAAATAGAGACTTTTTTAATGTTATCGGCCGGCAAAACTTTCTGTGAGGCCACCCAATGGGTTAATTTATCTATATATTCACCGTGCAGTGGCACCGCTAAACGATTGGTTTTTTCCTATAGTCGAAGAAATCTCCTAAGTTTATTCGTATTGGCTCATTGATCGCTAGTTTCTTCGCACATTTCCTGCTCAAACATCAAACTGCACGTATTGGCAGATATACACTCCGCTGCAACCAAAAAATGTTCTAACGGGAGACTCAACTAAATCTCAGCTGAATCTTTTATAAAATTTCTAAAACTAAAGCGGGTGTGCGATTGCTTCACCTTAGGTTCATTCGAGTGTCGGTTAACACCATCCTGATTTGCATTGCACCAATGCCTTACTATGTTCTGTATCGATAGTGAGTCTGTTGAAACAGCAAAGCCCTAACTTGTGTGTACTTTCTCATTTGACTTGCTTATATCCAGACTATTTTTTCTTACCAAAATAGACTGTCGATTGATGCTCTGTGAGTGATTGGGGCAGTCGTTAACATGTGATGTGAGGGTATAAATCATCTGCGGTCTTGCATAAGGTTGATCTTCAGCTAAAAGGAAACTGTTGTACTCTAATGCGTGTTCTAACGGCTCAACTAAATCTCAGCTGAATCTTTTATAAAATTTCTAAAACTAAAGCGGGTGTGCGATTGCTTCACCTTAGGTTCATTCGAGTGTCGGTTAACACCATCCTGATTTGCATTGCACCAATGCCTTACTATGTTCTGTATCGATAGTGAGTCTGTTGAAACAGCAAAGCCCTAACTTGTGTGTACTTTCTCATTTGACTTGCTTATATCCAGACTATTTTTTCTTACCAAAATAGACTGTCGATTGATGCTCTGTGAGTGATTGGGGCAGTCGTTAACATGTGATGTGAGGGTATAAATCATCTGCGGTCTTGCATAAGGTTGATCTTCAGCTAAAAGGAAACTGTTGTACTCTAATGCGTGTAAATAGTCTTTAAAAAGAGACGCATTATTACTTTCTCCTTGAAAACAATTGGAGTGGTAGACAAATAGGTCATCTAGACATTGTTGAATTAAATAAGCATTGTTGTTCGTCCCACCCTTTACACATCCTGCTGTTGTGCTCAACGGTAATGTAGCAAACGTAATGAAGACAGCGTAACGAATTCTGTTTTTTTACTAGCTCACTCAAACTATGCAGATCAATCACGAATAATATCAAGCGGCAAAGTTGTTAAAAATGCACATAAAATGAGTGATTTCTAGTATACGATGGTCAGTAAGCCACACACCAGTAACATTAGCGATACACATGAATAAATTTATCTACGTGATCATAGTTAATTAGTACCGTTGTCTCACAATAACCTGCTTTGCATCTAAATGGGCGTATGAATAGATCAATTGAATTGACGGTGTGATCACGGTACAACCCGTTCCAATAGTTTATTATGCGTGTGAAATAACCATGGTACACAGCTACCCGCTCTGGGTACTGAAGACTATCGTGCGTGTGCACACTGTCAAATTAAAAAAATCGATCACCATGTAGAGTGCACCGAAATCCAGTAAATTTCACATGATGTAGCCTATACTTCCGCTGTTAGTGGACAGAGACGCTAGCAAGCGTTGAATTATCTGTCGTGAGTGAATTCATTAGGAGCGCAAAAGGTACAAAATATGTAACAATTCAGTGCTCTTTGGATAGATAAACAAACAGAGAACGAAAACAGACTGCACGTTTTCTCTAGTAAAGGACAAACTTTGCTTTGCTAGAACATAAGTAGAAACGTGCAAAGTTGATGCAAAGAGATCAGAAGAAAAACAAGGTTTAGGAGCCATTGGGGACAATACGTTTTTCTAAGTGACCCAATATGAACTAGAATTCTCAAGCAGAATACACCTAATTTTACTGAAGATCATCATGGATACCAAAAGTTTGACCAAAACTTAGTGTTATTTTTTTTATCTAGGTACGTGTTGTACATATCTCAGAAAGACGGATGACTTTACGTAATGTTCTAAGTGATATATAGTGTTCTGGCTGAGGAGTTTGTTCCAACAATGTTTTACTGAACACACTTATGGCCTTACGACGAAATTTCGATGTTTGGTCGTGTAATCATAATTATTATGTGTTCGAGGTGGGATAATCCACTTAGGTTTATTTGTAGAACCTCCACCTGCCTGACCATCGGGGAGACTTAACTTTTTTCGTCTTTAGAATTGGTGATACATATGAAATAAATAAATTGAAGGAATTAACTATCCAGTTTGGTCCATATATTTCAAGATATCAACCGTGTATTTGACCAACCGGCACAAAGAATCCCCAGAAAAAAATCTGAGCTTTGAACTTAAACCAAACTATACTCAGAAAAAAATGCTGTGATATTCTTTATATGTCACTTGGTTTTACTTGAAAATCTCACGAAAATTTATCGCTGAATTCCACTTGGGATTTTCAAGTAAAACACACATATGTGGAGTGGAACATTGGATGGGAAATATGTTGCGCAGCTTTAATAGTATTCTCGCTGAAAACATGCGACCTAAAAAGGGATCTTCCAAAACTAGCTATTCCCGGTTGCTCCATTCGGGTATTATCATTAATAAGGGGCAATTAATTACCCATTTACTTCTTTTACGGCAATACAAAACTTGACAACAAGCAACTAGATTGCCAGTTTTTCACACAAAGTATCAATAAATTTCCATTACAAAGTCGACATATCTCTTTTTATTATTCTATCAAATTGCCCGTCCACAAACTGTGTTGTGGATTTCCGTGCAATTTATAGAACATGAAGCAGTATTCACAGAACGCATAAAGAAGTGAGAGATATTCCAGGTAGCTTAAAACTGAGCTACGAAGTACATGGTTATAAATCTGGCTAACTAAATGACTACGGCGAATAACTCTTATGATAAATTTTATTGATCATGAAATGTTGACGCAATTCGGCGACGCACAACGATACGTTCCAAGGGGAATTTCTTGAGGTAGATGTGATTAAAGTGGATGCACAAAGAGGAGTGACGGTGCACACTTTATTACAGATATAATGATTCCGAGTAGGTATTTTTAACAAATATGCAAAAATGGGCACCACCGTGCGTACGAAATATGAACTTAGCTCAGGAATACACATGTGGCTTGAGTATTTTCGGCCAGTGTCCTGTTTCTTCACAAAGCATAGAATTACGACGCTTAGCGAAAAGTAACAAAGTAGTAGTAGGCTTTTTTTGGTATTCTAATTTCAATAAGAAATATACTCCCAACTCCCGTATCGCAGTACTGCCAAACATGGTAATGGTAATAATGGACCAAGTAGGAAAAGTGATTAGCCATCCTGCACACATGTCTGATTATACTTCAAATGTGCGTTATAGCTTTATAACTGTATGAAAGAAAGCGAAGAAGAATAACCGCAGTTTGAATATATTTTTTCTAAGTAGCTTTTTGTTTGTTCACCAAGCTGGATAGTTCATCCTCAAATCTTTCATCATCAGTGGACGCGGCACTACCAATTTATCGCTGTACAGCGGCACCCCATTTGAGTGAACAGAAAATAAGATTACACGTACTAAGACCCTGTACATCTAAATAATGCGATGTAAGTCTTGCAAAGCGGTGAAACTGCTGCTGGTCGTTGCAACTACAAAACTATGCAAGAAGCATACGTGGGGCCTCAACTAAACAATATTCGAAACGAAAGACAAAGCCACTAAAGGTGCAAGTTTCCCGAGCGCTTCGCACAATAATTTCATTTGGAAGAGTAGGGAGGGTACCACCTGTTTCAGAATAACGCAGTCCGTAGCTGTAGATCTGACTGGGCACGCATGTCTGCTACAGATGAAACCTATGATGAAGTTATTGTTTACTGCTTATCGTGACTGAAAACTGGGTGGGAGGAGTCAACTCGTAGGAATCTATTAGTAACCGAAACAGCAGTAGTCAAAATAATGGCGTCTATGGAGTTCAGTGGCACTTTAAATGCAAGTTTCAACATTGTGAGCGTTTTGAGTCTGTTTCCTCGTTGTTTGGGGACATTGAATTCAGTACAACTCGATGGAATGGCGTCAACTAAGCATGCTATAATACAGCCATTTAAAAGTTCCATGATAGAATTCTTTTTAACATTGGTTGGAATAAAATTGTCGCGCAGACTTACAAATAGACCCACATTCTTATTATTTTATTGGTTTTAGAACTATCGTAGGTACTCCACTATGTTTGCTTTAATCTGGTCCTACTATGCTTCGTATAACATATAGACGCGTTTTTTCAAGAAAATGGTTTAGATGTGATAATTCTCTCTTTAACGTACGTATGCTCCGCCACTGAATTTGATCAAAACATTTTTGTTTCATTTAGTATAAGTTCAGCGGACACTGAGAAACAGATAGCAGTCATTCGTACTCTCGTTTGAGAGTGCTCAAGTGTCTGGTTCACCATAAGTATTATTGTAAGAAACACGCACTAGTATTTAGTTAAGTTCAAACGAACCCAAGGTACACAGTTCTCGCTGCCGAATGAGGTTACAAACAAAATGAAATTCCTACGGCATGTAGCGAGCAGATGAAAGTCAACCAGTAACACTGCATTTGAGGCGTCTCATCGGTCACAAGTACAGAGTCAATATGAAATTTCATATAAGACATCAATGTGAAGAACAGTACCCAAGACTTTTCATTGTTAAGACGATAGTAAATTAAAAGCAAGATGCAAATAAAAAGTTGTTGTCTTCGGTGGAAGAATCTAAACGAATCCGTCTCAATTTATCTTCTTTCGATTGTGTTTCCCGCTCAGCACACTTAGAATTTCTGTTTCTTTTTGCTTTCCACCGCGAAGGAATTTTCTGTTCTTTTCTACTATAAATGTCGACACATTTAAGAACAATGTTTTGGTTGGCCTATAACAAAACATTAAATTTAATAATTTGTCCATCGGTTTTTCATTTCGTGGTAGTGCACTTCAAAACCAAAGGAATCTCAGGAAAATAGCAGAATTTTACTTCTAACAGATTAGTTCAAGAGAGGCTGATGACTAACTTTCGTCATTAGAATACACAGTCGTCTATTAGCCAGTGAAAAAATATATTTTTTTTGAAATTCCGCCCACACAGTTAAAACGACATTGAAGTCGATCGATAAACATTTGAATGAGTGGGATATTTAGTGTGTAGGTCTCTACAAAGAAATTGCAAAATGACCCTTGTATACCCAGTCTTAAAGCGCTTACATCAGTCAGAGGAATAAATGCAAAACGACGTACATAACATCTTACAATGGACTGAACTTTTTTTCATATTATTTCAGGGAAAGGTTCACGGGTGGATTAAGAGCTTACAAAGTGAAATTTCACGAGTAGGCCATAACGTTCACTTGAGCTCTTTTTGTTTGAACGAGGTATGAAGCCGATTTTAACAAGAGAATGTGGAAGTTTCGTTCAAATGCTGGTTCGAGTTTTTTGACTGAACGTTTCAAGACAGTAATATTCAGTGATGGTCATCAGTGATATGAAGGGTTGATAGAGTAAGCTGTATGAGAATGTGTCCAACTGGTTTTATGGGTGGCGGTGTTATTAATTTCTCGATTTCAACTTCACCCATAATCACGTGACACGCACGTCAAACTGGTCACACGTCAAACATACCGCCACAAGTTTGACAGGTTGTGTTTATCGCTTGAACCTCCAGTATTGAATAACGGGGATCCGAATCAAACTTTCCTGTCAACTGTAACGGAGCCACCAAGATCCTGTAGGCTTTCGGGATACAAATGTATGCCTGATGGGCAAGCTCCATACACCAATGCAGACCTCATGGAATAAAATCAGTGGATATGCTGTCAACTACTGGTCCGATCTAATGGTGAACTAGTAATGTTGGCTCAAAATGTCCGTTGGCCACAGTGTCCGTCAATTTCAATAAGTTACATCGCCGAATTATTCTTGCTGTCTTATAAATCCACTTCACCACTTGTCTATGGATATTGACATCTACGGGGTGGTACATCGGGAATATGGTGACGGGAAAATGAAACTGACTCACCCCGGTAGGATTTGGTTGCAATTTCAGGTAGACAAGTGTGAGTATATATTGATTTTGTGCCCGCACGTATGGCAAGGCCAGGAAATCATATTCACCGGAGAGATTGTATCCAGTCAGAATGAGTCACTTGATTCAGGGTAATGAAGTACGTCATTTCTCAACATTCCTTGCACCTCTGAGGACAGTATTTCTCCGGAAATCGATTGCCATGATTTTCAAGACAAAATATCAGTGTATTTTTTAGAATTGCTGAAGTTGCATAAATACAAGTGCTTAGTTTTTTTATATGAAAGAGTAAAGTTATAACGTAGGGCCAATAACCAGCACTCGATATCAGTGAGTTAGAAAAAATTAGCGCCGAATACAATTTATGAAACAACAACTTTTCAGCAAAAGTTCCGCACCAAATGACGTCAAGTAAAAGAGAACATGTCTGTTACAATGCGTCGCATTAGAGCACAACTGAGAAAGCCTGGTGGATTTCTGCCCACCATGTCTAAAATCCGAAAGAAAATTAATTTATTTTGGTAATAAGGAAACGACTCTGTTTTTGAACCTGGAAAAATTCATTTTAAATTCAGAAACCGGATGAAATTCAAACTATTTTACCGCCTTGATTGTTACTCAGCAATTTTAAATTGAGCACCACGGAGTAAAATAGTGAAGAGTTCGTGTCTCTGCAGGGATAAACCAACCAAAGCTCAGCTAGGGTTTGGGGATGGGCGTAAGAGTATGTTTTTACGAATGATGGGATGCCTGACTTTGAACAGAAAAAGTCCTGATAAACAATTTCGTCCCCTCAGAGATGATGCATGCTGTGGTATTTGTTCTCAACCTGTTATTAGAACTAATATGGTTGGCCTTGATCCACGCTGAATAAAATCTATCCTACTTACATTCGATGAAAAACAAAACCACTGGATGGGAAATTTCTGGATTACTGGTGAGCGAATGAGTGGCCAGTTTGACAAATATTCCGCTTTTTGTGGATTCACCACACTTTTTGATAACAGGAATAAGGAAAATTTACGGATTGATGATAAAATAGAATATATTCCTTGGAAAAACGTGAAAATGGCCAAGTCACTTTTTTATAGTAAATGTGCTGGCATTAGTCTCGTTGCAATGGTTTACATTTCGCAATGATTTCTCTCAAAAATACATCATATATGACATGCGTGAGTAAGAAAGTAACAATCCTGTACGAACATCGTGTTTACTCGCTAAAGTTTACTTTTCTGGGAACATATTTTATTCTCTGACGTATGACACCAAGGTTTTAACTCTCTGTAGCTTTTCGGAATCGATTGTATTCTGAACTGCCTTTTTGTTCCGTAAGTTGCTTTACAGTGCTATTGGATTGCTGATGTAAGTGAAAATACAACTTATATTATTTTTGTATTTCAGTGCCTTTGTATTGTCGTTCTGGTAAAAAAGATAGTACGCGTGCAGCTGAAAAATTTTTTTTGTTGCCACGCAATCAGATAGAAAGAATCAACATATTTTAGTTTCTTCTGCAATTATAGGAGCTAACGCAGAATGTTCATGGAGCCAGAAGAATGAATTTACTCATAGAAGCCATTAGAAGGACAAGGTTCTTTTCCATGGATATTTCTAGCTACTGCATGATAAAGTTATATTTTGCTGGGCAGAAGTCACGTGCAACAGCCCTATGAAATTGACGGGCACATGTTCATAGGGAGAGCAGATGCAGGTAGTTAGCTAAGGAGTCACACGTGTAACCTCAAAATCAATGGGACAGAATTTTTCGTAGGTTGACAGTTGTCAGTTGTACAAGTTTGATTTGGACACTGTTGTGAGACACGTGATGAATTACAGCCGAATCCGAGATAGATAATTCTCCCAATTGGACCATTTAGCCAGTAAATGAGTTGTGGGGCGTAATCTTTGTCTGTGGTATGAGTTTACTTTCAGCGAAAAGTGGTGTAATCTCACTTGAGCCAGGTTTCTCGAAGCCTAAGCTCAAAAACCAGAGAGGTGCGTCTGTTCCATATGAAAAGCGGTTTGTCGTCGCAGGCACAGGAATGAGTTCACAAAGAATTTGCCCCTTGTCCTGAGTACGGAGCTTTCGAAAAACCAACTCTCTGGAAATATGTGTTCTTTCGCAACTAGCCCTTTTTGGTAGCCGTCGGTCTGATCAGGTTGTGCATTCTTGCAAAAAAATGAAACAAGTTGCCGATATTGACATGCTGGTCGCCCAGACTTGCTTTCTGTGGACTCTTCCGTAAATTTGAAATACCCTTGTGCATTGGCTCAAATGTAAATTCAGCATATGCTCGATCTTTAAAATTTGGATCATGCTGATGTTATTTTTGGGAAGCATGTTGGAACAAGTCAAATTAAATTTATACCCCGCAGGAATCTGGAGATATTACATCCCTTGTTTGTAACCACAGCTTGACCACACGAATTTAAGGACATAAATAGAGTCAGATAGAATGTGGCAAAATAGACAGGAATTTTTTCTGGTAATCTTAATGTTTTATTCGGTTGCCATTATTTTAACTGGCATTGCCTGTGTGTGTTCTTTTAAATGTAGTGAGTGGGGAAGGCCTAGGTTCATTTGTTCGGTGTCTGTGTGAATGTTGGCAAATTTTGCTACGCATCGATCTAATACCGGTCTGCTGAATTTATGAACATGACGTCTGTGTCGAATTCAACTGGCAACATGAAACATGGTGGACACATTCGGTTTGGCACAATTAAGTTTTAACCAAGAGCATATGAAGCTTGAATTTGATATCTTCATGAGTGTGAAGTCACGGCTAAGTGTCGTCGTACTTTTGTGGACCCGCAGTGAGTCGCATTTTACCCAGAAAGACTAGTGGGTGATAAATTTTGCACATACTCACACACAATCAAAATGAGTTTCATCGTCCTAAAGTATCAGTATAAGATGAGAAAGGCTTTTACTTCTTGAAGATTTACAGATTCCACCTTGTCGGCCGAAATTGGTGACAGATTGATTGGACAACCTTTCTTTTATTTGCTAAGTGACCTATTTATAAGAGTTTATGCGAATTAATGTTCTTTCCACCAGCAGGCAACCCTTTATCAAACAGAAGGTAAACTTCCGATTGACATAACTGTTATCCTGTGCTTTCAAAGGATTTTTACGTAGTGTCTGAGCGATGAACATGCCACAGTGTTTCAATCCGACTGATCTCTTGGCTTTACCTCTGAAGTAGTAGTGGAGTAGGTAGCGATGGTAAATACACATGGAACTTAAGCAATATTTAAGTAAAAGATCACTATGTCAGCCAAATTTTTGACAGTCAGGTTATTTTTTCTGTAATAATTTAGCAATTACATCATTCTGTACCAAGTAACTTAAGAGTAAAATAATTTTACACTTACGTGTCTCATCTTTGGTCTTGTTCAGGTAGCCATATGGTCTCATTCGTGTTCAAACAGTGAAAAAAATCAACAAGGAATGCCCACCATAATGCACTCTGGTAGGCTGTTTTCCGACTCCACTTACTAGTATCACACGATGTATATTTTCCTTGAATCATGCTCCTTCTTTATATAGCACGTGCAAAACGTAGAGAAGTGTTTCGGCTCTCCAAGTTTAGCGGTATTCCTTCCTGTTGGAAATCTTTTCGGCAAATCTCCAATGTTTTCCTTCAAGTTATTTTACTCCAAGGGCTGAATGTCCAGTTTTTATGAACCCTGGTACTAGGAGACCTAAGTAGTTCGTTTAAGATAAGTTTGAAATTAGTGACATCGTCGTTTTTTAGTTAGGACCACAATGTCCAAGTATTTCACCATCATTTTTGGCCACATGGTTGCTAAAATTCACCACGGAAACGTGACAATTTAAGCATGTATTTTTAGCTGAATTAGTGTATGCTCAAGGACCACCGGGCCAGAATGGATAAAGTTTTCTATGTGGACCCACACTCCACTGCATTGAAGGCATCCCACTTTGTTACATAAACGACACCCAGTAGTCAAATGACCACCTGAACTCTACTCTTGAGATGGGTACTGTGGGTCTCTTGGTCTGTTGGCCAATACTCCCAACATTGCTGTTAGTTGAGCCAGAATGTCAATTTTCTCGTCGATGTTTTTCAAACACCCAAATATGCTTTGCCGAATGGCTAAAGATAGAGTGGGTCAGGATGATTTTGTGATGAATTCGGATAGCGGAACTCTGAAACATCATGCCTCATAGAAACCAAACCGGAATAACAACATATTTTCTTTTCTACGCAAAATAATAGTGAAACGGACTTCGTCGACGCAACCTGTTTTTCTTTGTAAGTGTACAATGTTTCAGATAAATAATGTTTATTTGGGTCCGAAATTTTGTTTGTCTTCCACGGAGAACATGCAATGACAAGATTCTAGCAAAAATAGGCAAAATATACACGACTCAGGGCGGGTTTTGGATTAGAATGAAGGGTAGTTAACAAGTAGGCCCCTATGTAACTGCGGTTATACGGGCGCTCCAAATAAGTGAGAATCTTGCTTCCCTTTGGTATTTCTTGACAAGGACCATATTAGGTAACTAACTTTAAGATTTCAGTGCAGGGAGTACACGTCTGTACTGTGTTTTCTTGCAGATCAACAGGAAGTACTGCCATTTGCTCACTGCCTTCTTTAGAGCTGCTACAACATGCTCTTCACATAATGAAGCACAAGAGGGACACATTGAGGGTGTCACAGTTTTAAAAACTATGGAATTCACCTGTCTTTTCTTTATTAAGTTGCGATCAATCAGGTGAAATTGCAAAAAATCTTATCCAGGCACCTATTCAATTTCAACTGCATCACAAAAGTCTGCGGTATCAGCTTAATCTACACACGTAAAAATACTTCAGAATGTAATCTTACCACTCCAATTTCAGAAATGTTTTGATTGGTTAAAGAATTAAAGGGTGTGTGATGTTAATAGCGGAGGCTATACTGGGTTGTGGCGTAATCTCTTTTGGTTTACTGATGGACATCCTAACATTCACGTCTAAGCTGGATGTTAATGTGTATGCTTTGCCGAGCTCTGAATAGTCGTTTTTATTATACGGGTAACAAGACATTCTTTTTTCATAGCAAAAAGTACCAGCACTAGAAATATAGTCAGATATCTATCAGGCTCTGATTAGAGGAAGTGCTTTTATGTGAATTCTGCACGTCATTTCAGTTTATAGCTGTAAGTACGTTATTCCGCTCATCCATAATTTTGAACAGGGTTTCACTAACCCAGCGAACAGTGAAATTCCATAAGTACCCACGACCAGTATTCACTCTCGTTAATACGATTGGAGGTGGATGTGATATCTTTAAGCTGATCCTAACAACACAGTGCTTCAGAGATACATTCAGCTACTACTGTTGGAATGTGTCGCGAAACTGATCGCAGAAATTCACTATGGGAGAGGGCCCATATAGCAAGAGCTTCGAAAATAGTTACAATAATAAAATGGACAGGTTACACTAACAGGAAATTGTTCCTAGAGTTGTTCCTAGAGTGAAATTAATCACCCAGATCAACAGAGGTTTTGTAAATCGTTCCGTGATATCGTGGATGTTGAAGCGGTAGACTTCTCCTTCAGATGAATTCAGGAAACAAATGTCTGTTTTAATATGTATCACACAAAATCTGGTGAGTGAACTCCAGTCAAGTGTTGCCCAATCGCTATGAAAGGTATTTAGGAACTAAAATCACGAATGCAGAAAACATAACCTGGAAGTCGGGGAACGAGAGTACAAAAGGATCAAGATGAAGTTGCATGCAAAAGAACTCAAAGGAGTTTTCAAGATCATTTTAAAATTAATATTTCAAGGTGATCTTAGTAACAAGTCTTCACACCCAAATAGTCCTCAAGTGATGTTAAGTTAGCGATATTCACATCCAATTTGGAAAACTTACAAATACGGTCCACTAAAGGTATCTTGCAAATAAGTGTTCTTATTTTTTCGTGAAACTTGGACTAAGCAGAAAGGGTTGCACTCAACATTTCCAGGATATCATTTAACACTATCGTATACAGAGTGACAGGTTTTCAGCATGAATGTAGAATTTAAACATAGACATAAATCAACATGTAACTGAGTTTGTAAACATTTTGGGTACTTTCAATCCTTTAGTCTCTGACTGGAATTTGCTCAGCAACCAAGCGTGGAAATCCTCATTTACCCCCGTAATTTTACTAAACAAATTAGCTCACTTTTTTACCCTGCATTTTGGATGCTCGTTCTTCTTCCCTGTTGGTAGAAGGAGGCTGCAAATTATTCGGAAAATGCATTGAATTTATTCAAGCTTGTACAGATGACCGAAAAAGGACGATTATTGGTCCACTACGAAATCGAGGCTGCTGACGACAGTGCTTTCTACTTTAGATTGGAGATTACGGGGGATTGAATAAGACAACGGAAGGAAGGACATGACGAATGACCCAAAAATAATCTGCTGGTGAAGTTTTGTCTAAAAACTGCTCATATATATATATATATATAGTGACTACTATTTTTAATCTCCTTGCTGACGTACAGTTTTGACTAATTGTGTGATTCAGTTTTGCGGGTGCCACTGTTGAAATTCATTTGGATAATTCGCGCGTTTCAATTGAACCAGTTTATATCATTTAGATGGAAATGTGAATTGGCCGCAAACGGCCGGCAGCTGTGTATCTACACATTACTACTTCGTGAAGTCAGGTGATTCATATTTTCTCTTTGACAGCAGGGAAAACAGGTGGCCTTTGGACTGTAACATACTTTTTACAATGAGATATCGTTTTTCGGTGTCGCACTATGGTAAAATTACTACGCCTCCTGAATAAACCGGAAAAATAGACACTTCTGCATGGCGGGACGATGGTGTTATAATCGAAAGTTGCGGTTCATGGTTTTATTACTCAGCGGACCAGTTATCTCCGCTGGTGGCAAATTAGCGAGAGCGGTTTTCACGGCATCGTGCAAGCTATTTCGTGATTGTTGAAGGTGTGATGCAGCTGGTGGTTGAAGCCAAAGTCTTCGGGGCATGTCTGTGGATGATGTTGAAAAATCGAGTTGTATATTTTAACGGGAACATTTTGTCTGCTTTGAACCTCCGAAGAACGTACACTGTTGAGTAAGAATCTATTGGTATGCAGGGATGTAAAGAGCTATTGCTGAAATTTTTCTACCGTACTCTCTATCCTGAATGGGAGTTTCGATTAACACATAAGTTCACCAAACAGGTGTCCACTTTCCAAAAATTTATAAGCCCGCGTGTACGCTTTACTTTTCCTTGCTGTACGCAATGTTATCGGCATAACTAGAACACTAGGATTAAATTTTATAGAACATTTAACTTCTGTTAATTAAATGGCTAAACCGACTTTCCCAGGCCAATTTGGTGCTTCAGGAGTTCAGCATTATATTGGACAAGGTTTGAGATCACCATTGTAGGAAATGAAGAAGTCGGAAAGCAAGCGCTTCTACGTCTGTAGTACATGTTGAAAGTCTTTGATCAAACTCATAAATCTTGGTTCTTGATTTGGCAGAAAATCATTGAGTAAGTTTTCAAAAGGCTATCAGGCGTTGCATTAACAAGATGTACATATGAACAAAATGGCATGATCCTTTGCTTGCTTAATCGCACTTGGATTCCATACAGATCTGCACTTGTCCAGTTGAATCAACCGCTAAGCCTAATAAAAAATCGTGACTTCAGCTAGCCTTTTCATAAGCACAACATGTAGTACATTCGTGATGTCTGTTCTTTTCGTTTTCTTTGGCTGAATGTCCGGTTTTTGGTTGACTCACTCTGATACAGATGACTACCCACTCACTGGGGTTTCGGATTGAAACGTAGGTGAAGTACGCAGTATTTTTCACAGAGTCTGCCTCGAATTGTTAAATTTGTTGGCGTTTTCAAATGCATAGCGAGAAGAAGGCGCAAGAACTTGTCTTAAATTAACAAAAATGAAAACGTGTTTTGAGATTATTTCCATACGTATAACGAAAGTAGCTTGCACCTAGACATTTTTCTAGGAGATAACTTGTAACAGGGTCATCAAGCTAGATGTGTGTTGACCAGATTGTGGTCAGTGGAATGCGACATTTTTTGTTTGTGGTTTTAGTACAAACACGCACTTTGGTATGACGATATATTGGTATACGGTTGAGGTGTGAGTCGCGTCTTAACAACAGAGTTACCCATGAAAAAAGATTTCGAAATTTCTCTTCACGTAGTCGTTCAGCGGTAAATAATGGAGAAAGATAGGTCCACAAAACATGATAGGCGATTAAGTGGAGGCCTAAAAGTAGTATTAAATATAATGAGGCATCCACTGGTTTTCTTCTGTGACCACTAACATTTCAATTCCTTATCGGTTACGAAATTACGCTCGAATAACATTTGTTACTAAAAACCAGACACTGAAACAACCGGTGCCAGTTTCCTGGTGAATAAATCCTACTTTCTGAGTGAAGAATTGGAACACAAAAAACGTACACTGTCAAAAGTGACGTGATGGAGTTTGGTTTATTAAAGCATCGGTTATGACGCAAATGTAGGATAAATTTTGGATGCCAGATGAGATGTTTATTAGATAGATGAAAGCTGCTTGGTGTATATATATATATATATATATATATATATATATATATATATAAGCAATTTTCCGACAGAGCTGACACGAAAGAACAAATTTCATTTCTTCCGCATGCGAAAAGTCGAGAAAAGTAAAAGCACAAACTAGGGATGTGAAAGGTTAAATTGCCTAAATAGTAAAAAAGAAACCTTATCCAGCATCTTAATATGCAGGACGTGAATACTACCAGTCACATAACGTCCCTGAACCCGGTTTAAGTGTAGCATTTTACCGTTCCCACGTAGCGTATGATACAATCTTCTTTGACCGGTAAATCTGATACGAATACTATCGTTTTATTATTTTAACTTATGTGGGCAATGCCTTCCTTCGTTTACCGGTAAAATCTAATGAGGTACGGCAAATGGACGTAGCGTCCTTTCTTGTCAGCCCTGTCGGAAAATTGCTCATATATATATATATATATATATATATATATATATATATATATATATATATATATATATATATATATATATATATATATATATATATATATATATATATATATATATATATATATATATATATATATATATATATATATATATATATATATATATATATATATATATATATATATATATATATATATATATATATATATATATATATATATATATATATGAGCAATTTTCCGACAGGGCTGACAAGAAAGGACGCTACGTCCATTTGCCGTACCTCATTAGATTTTACCGGTAAACGAAGGAAGGCATTGCCCACATAAGTTAAAATAATAAAACGATAGTATTCGTATCAGATTTACCGGTCAAAGAAGATTGTATCATACGCTACGTGGGAACGGTAAAATGCTACACTTAAACCGGGTTCAGGGACGTTATGTGACTGGTAGTATTCACGTCCTGCATATTAAGATGCTGGATAAGGTTTCTTTTTTACTATTTAGGCAATTTAACCTTTCACATCCCTAGTTTGTGCTTTTACTTTTCTCGACTTTTCGCATGCGGAAGAAATGAAATTCGTCGTATAGATGGCTGTAAAACTGAATGAAGCGACATACATAACCAGCCACAAGGTCAGAATTTTCCAAGGGTAACAATTTCTGGTATGGGGCTGATATTTACGGGTTCTTAGACTGTTGAACATAAAGCACTAAAATAAATCATCAAGGAGATGTAAGACACATTTTATGATTCCTAGCAACGGACGGTAGAAGAAAGCATACTTGCTGGCCATTTACAGCCAAACTGTTGTCTTGCTCTCTAACTTTCTTGTGACTCCGGTGAATTTTGAAAGTATTGCTATGGAGGCAAAAGAACTAGATAGTCCAGGTTTCTATTTGGGCGAAAGCACCAGAAGTCAACAAGACATTTCCGATGTGCGATGCTTGATAGTAATTTAATGCCGTCTCTCGAAAAGGATTGGTAGATGCCTGAAAGGCAGCTTCTGACCACGCCATCTCAACTGTTCGCATCTACCAAGCAGAAACTGACAGCTCCTTAGATCGTACATTTTATGAACACGGGTGTGAAATCGTCCGTCAACTAAGGCAGTTTAGCTGCGGGAAACTATCCTTCGCATCAGCTGATTTACGGTTGTAGTGACAAGTTTGGGCGCTCTTTTAGGAGAGTATAGTATACAATTCAAACTATTTTTCTTATTTATAGGGACAATGTTCGCGAAGAAATCCACCGATCGCTTATAATCCACTAACCAGACATTCTTCGCGTACCCCCAAAGAATTATCCGAAATCGTGATTCGCAATTAGACACCACAAATGTTAAAACCATGTTTAAACAAGGTCAACTCAACTGCGAGGAGCAGAGGCAAATCGTGGACTCGAAAATTGGGTTATTTCGCTAATCGTCCTGAACCAACTATTCCACGTTTTGTGTATTTCGTTTTGTGTATTTCAATCCGTCCTCTATCTAGTTGGAATATTTACGCTGTTTCTGTTGTTCGCGGGTAAAATTGTATATTCTATACCTGGTTACGTATACATCAGATACACATATTTTTGAAAAGCATTTCAACAGCATAGCAAATTACAAGCATCTAGTAAGCGGATTAATTTAACAACACATTTTTTGGTGCGGTGCTTTGCGTGAAGAGTAACATACGTTGTGTCACAGTTACATGAGTTCCACAGGTCTACTTTAAACGGAAATACCGAAAAAGTGATTCCCTCGTTTGCTACTGGATGTACTCGTCACAGGTTGTGGAATACTGACTCTTTTAAGCATAGGGTGTGGAAGACTGAAGTTATTCTACTATAGCAACACATCGAAAAACCCCAAAAATAGAACTTTCGATGAAGTGTTCTTTTTCAACCAATATACTGAAAAATATTTCGTCACACTTTTGTGGATGTACATTACTTTAGAACTGTGTTCCTTGGGCTTGGCCGTTACTGCTTTAGGATAACTCGAATTGGGGACAAAAAACGAAGAAAAGATGGAGGAAATCCAGTCATTTGAAGAGTGATTAGATTTTAGCGGGAGATATAACTAAACTTCGGTCAAAATTCTGGCTTGTGATATTCTTCAACGGAACATGCTTCACAAAGACCATCCCAAGTTGCCGTTATGACCATATTTAAAATACCACAGTAAATTGCCTGGACGAGACACAACTCTTAAGGTTGCTGGAAATTCTTCGACAGACATTTGCGGGTTTAGACCTTCTTCAGAAATCATCATATAGAGATGAAACAACCCGAAAGGTTACATATGTTTTCTATAGCCTAAATAAATTTTCCAGAAAACACAAGCGCCCCTACCACCAAAAAATATAGCGATATAAAAAGCTTAGCATTTATTTCAAACCAAGCGAAAAACTCAATGCCCATTGATTGATCAGTTAATGGTTACAATCGATTTATCGCTATTGTATTTTGAAATTCTTTCGCCACATGGAGATGCAACGTTCAAATTCTCCAGGATCCACCCAATAAGGCATCTTGCCATTCCGCATAAAAGATCATCCATTTTGATCCAATCCCAACAGAACAAACTTAACAAAATATAAAGGATGCGTTTGTCGATGGTGCACCTAAATTCACAATGATACCAGATTTCGCCGCAACTCTATCCATTGGACTACACTCTTCAGTGACATATCGTTAGCTCCGTTAGAGATCCAATTTGTGTTATGTATTCGGTATTTTTCACCTTGATTTACCAGGTTTTCGTTGATTATTTGGATAGGACCGTACGGCAAGTAAGCTGGTTACCACATCATTAAAGTGATAATCACATCGGTGCTCCACACGACTACTGCGCTGGTTGGAGTGTGCAACCTCTACTAAGGTAGGGTGCTGCCACGTAGGTAGCTAATTTTCAGGTTTCCAAAAAGGGCAATCTGCGTTTTTGTTGTAATATTTGAACGTACTTCCTTGATATGGAAGTGTGTATTCCTAAGTTCCTGTAAACCTACTGAATCCTAGTGACAGAGGGTATTAGTGGGTGACCATTACACTATACCGTATTGCTCATATTACTGAAGTCAATATAAAAATTCTAACTAGCTATAATAAAATCAATTAAAACCAGTAAAGTCAACCGCAGCTGCTGTGGAATACGGTCCGATATTTATTCGTTGGATAGAAAATACACCTGTCAATGTGACTGCCCCCATAAGAAGTGCACCAACGTTGGGTTTCACCTTCTTTTAGGCAAACATCTATTCCTTCCATGTTAAAATTATCCGTAAATTACCATTACTGTAGATCAAATTCTGACATATGTAGGAGTCCAAATGATTTCATCAGTGCCTTCATTATTTGGCGATAAGCGCTATTTTGTCAAAACCCACTACAGGAAATAAAGGTTTGGGTTCTCCGGAGTGTGTAGTGGAGAAGGGTGTGGTAAGAAAGCAAAACTTCAGCTCTCGATGGAGTGTTAGTATTCCGAAAGTCTACCAGACTGATGTGAACGATAATGAAGCTTGCGTTTTGTGTTTAAATGTACTGATATGTTGTTACAGGCCAACGCTTTTCCCAAGCGTCATTCAGTACCTTCCTGACAGTCAGCAATCATGTACGATTAGTGGTTCGCACGAAATCACCGTATCGTCATTCAAGGCCAAATTACCTTTCCACGTCACATGGCAAAATAGCTTATAGCTTATGACACATAAAGTTCAAGAAAAAATCCTTGGCGTTATCGGTACCTTTCCTTTTTTGAGGTGGATAAATCGAACTCACAATTATAAGTTGTACTCGGTTGACTGCTTTGTCCTCACCGCTGCTGGAAATTGTCAATGTATGCCTTGCGATTAACACAGATTTGGACCACTCTGGACGATTTTTCGGCCCATTATTTTCGGTAGTATTTGTTAGTACACAATGTCGACTGTATCACAGTGGGCTTTGGGTGGCGCTGCGAATAAAATGTCATCGTACTCTGTCCTTCGGTACTCTGTACTCAGTTCTTCTCGTTTGATGAACAAGGCCATTTTGCCCCCTTTCCTAGTAAAGTCTGTTCTGAAATACATTTTACACAATGGATAAATACGTCATCGTGAAGGTTTTGCTGGAACAGACCTCTGATAAAAGACAAATTTGTGTCGTGAGTTAAATAGTGTTAAGAGTCACATTACAGCTAAGCGCATGACAAATGTCTTACTTCGATGATGCAATCCAGCTGTACAAGATCACTGCATCAGAGCGAAATGTTTCCAGCCAATAAGAAGAACAGAGAATAACATGCGTTAGATACCATTCTGATATTATGACATTTGTGACAGAAGAAAAATGTTGATATACGTAAGAAAATGTTTCATCCCTGTGACAAATCACTTGACTGTTTTCCATTTACGCAAATGGTAAGCACATCGGATGAGAGAATGAACAAAAGTAAATCCGAGTTTGGTACCGAAAATTACGGATAAAAATAAGGAAAGCGTGCAATAAATCTTTGAGTTCCAAGTCTCAGAAATGGATGACTTGTCTTGTGGTTTTCAGCTCCTCATTAAGCGAGTTTGTGCATCCGTCGACCAACACCGTTTACTATCGGGTTTAACTGCCACCAAAACAGCATATTTAGGTTCGATTTAGCATATAGCCATTGACAGTTGCAACAGTGTTGAGGATGCATCCACTTCTATGGGCTTCAAACCATCCTTCCATGAATGTGATTGGTAATGGCGTAACTATTCCATTTAGTCTTAATTCTAATTCATTACTCATCAAAGATTTCCATGTTAATCATTTTATCCTTGGTATCGTTCATCTTTCAGTGGTTTTGACCATACATCAAAGGCCATATATCACTCACCTTTTAACTCAACATGGGGCGATTTCCTCACACCGATCAGTAAAATATGTCGTGTTTCCCGCTAACACACCTACTGATATAACCCTTCAGAACCCCTCAAACTCACGCTTTTTGTGTGGTTGTTTCGTCATGAATAATATGCATAGTTGTGAGTTATCTCACATGGTGTTCATTTATTATTTTCACCTAACAGATTGGAAATTTACTTACCATTTCTGGTATGTAAGACGAAGGGGGTGCCGAACGAATGAGAATGTTGCTTCGGCGAAAAATATACATGAATGTTTAGAGCAGGCTTGGGCTGAAGTGAAAATGCCAGAAGTCCTGAGTGAACAGGAACAACTGAAAATATGTGATGTGCCAGCTGGCGACTTACTCCAAGCGGAATGAAAATGCAGAAAAATTTATTTAATTATTCACCCATTGTTAGTTTTGCTTGCCTGTTTGGTCGCCAGCCAGGTGGCGGATGATTCAAGCTGCTGCTCATAGCAATATTGCCGCAAGATTTGGTGATTTTATTTAAATATGAACCCCGATATTCTGAAAATCACGCTGAACGATGGCTGAATAGTCTAGCCGTTTAGACAATGTGGAGTAAAAATTAGTGAAGAAAATGCACCACAAATCAGGTCGACGAGCGAGTGCTGCTCATTCGTTTCTCATATGTTCGATGGCGTTCCTGAATCACTAAATTTTGACGTGTGTTGCAGTGAGTGCAACGCCGTATTTTTATCACAACCGAAACATGGGACATCTGGCGCCTTCTCAAAATCTCCTGTATGGTGCGAACGAAGGCTGTCTATAATTGACATATTTTAAGGCCAATTTTTCGAGTGTGAAAATTATACAAAAATCTGTGTTGTTTGAATCATTGGTCTTTATTACAGGAGCGGAATGTGCTGACACTAACAGCTTGGAATATCGAGCAGATCGAATCTTTGTTCTGAGTTCCAGAACTTTATGCGACTATGCAAATCACTGACACTTTTCGGTGAGATGCTGGCCGGTCAAATGTAACACTGAGCTATTTCCTATTACTGTGGCTTAGATAGAACGGTTTCCTGATCGAATGAACGCTCTACATGTTTCTTCTGGACTGAAACAGAGTAGATAGCCGTGATATTACCTGCCAGTTTCCGTCAAAAGGTTTGTTAATGCATTCATCAGAAGCGTAGTCATCAAGTAATAATGCTTGCGGATATCATACATGGGTTGACAGGCTCGCGGGACACCAGCACTGTAACACTATGTTTCGTTTTGCGTTTTGTTGAGTCGTCAACGCTGTTGATGGTGTTTTACGAAAGAGGGAGTAAACTTTATTCAAATATACCAGACTAAGGTAGAGATTTTTCACTGTCACGTGTGGAATAGGGATTGTTGCAAGTTGGCCTAGGAAGCAAGCCATAGCAGCGGCACCGGATCGATAGGAAATGTCGCAGATAACCTGCGCAAACACCTAAAATTAGTTGTAGGTGATTGCGGGATTTGTAAAATTTATATTTACGTCACTCTTTGCAACTAAACTTGTTACTCACCGTTGGTTACCACCTAGCTGAGACGGCTCTGACAAAACATTAGGATAATATTGCTTGCAGGTTGAAAACGTAAAACAGACCTAAAAGAAGACATGGTTAAAATCACATAAGACTTTCCTTGTTTAGTTCACACTTGTGCTCGTTATCTGCTATCCAATCAGCTTTCTTGCTTGATATTTTCTATTCGTGGCTTTTCGGATGCAGTTAGCTAGACCATGTGTAGGGAGTGCTGATGTACATCAAGTGTTGACGCAGCAGCTGTATCAATACTGGTTAAGTTAATCGTTAAGCGCATAGGCTGAGGATGGCAATTGAGTATGTAAACTTCTAATAGGAAACATGAGTCGTGAGCAACCACGAACAGACTATAAGACTTTTCCAATCAATTCAATGTCAAGTGCTGGGCCGTGCTCGATGTTAAGTTTAAAAAACGTAACTTCATTCCCAAAACCGCCCAAAGATAATGATATGTGGTCTTCTGTGGATGACCAGTTTTAGTCAGCGATCACTGTGTTTGGAAAACCAGTGGCGAAGGATCCACAGCTGTCAGCTGAACGTTAAGGAAGAATTCTATGCCATTATCATTCAGGTTAACAAATAGATTCTATGATCATCTCACTTAGCTGTTTTGAAAGACAATCCTGACAATGTCTGCTGGTTGTTGTTTATTAACCAGGAAAAATGTACCTGATAGCTTTGGTTTAGATTTTAGGACTGGGGTTGTTATATTTGGTAATTTCGCTACGACAAAAAACAACATTTCCGATAAGCGGATTCGTGTTCCAAGTCAGTTCTCATTTTAGATGATTATATTTTGAAACTACAAATTTTCGCACGCATGAAAAGCAACATATCCTAAGAACTTACAACACCGTACTGCATTATAGTCTCACTGCGTAGGGGAAACCAAAGGGAAAATCTCGCTAAATTATAAGGCAAATATTTCTTCCTACCATAATAAATTTGCCTCGGTTACGAACACTAGTCGTATTATTGATAACACCACTATCAAAATGTCACATATTTGCCGGTCTTCGAAAAACCTTACTACAGATGATCGATTCTTTCCCTTATAGTCCATTTGCTAACAGAAAGCGGCCAACTTCCTAAAAGTATGTTTTATTTGCTTGAAAACAGGAAGATCACCTGTGACGATCTCAACCGTGCCATACAAAATGAAATGAGAAGACATGCCAACATTTTTGTCAGCATGATCAAGTAAAAAAAGGAGAGGAGGTGGGCTGTGCTAAAGCCAATTTTCAAAAATCCTAATCCTATACCCAAGTACACAGTTAGCATCAGTATAACGGTATCATGTATCCCACTGGTTTAAACAAAAATGGTACGTCTTGGGACTTTTCTGTGAGGTATGTGACTTGTCAGCATTTCGGTTGTTTACGGCAGAGTTTCACTGCTTGAACGATCATGAAGTGCCATATTAGGAACCGGAGTAACAAAACTGTCTTCATCTTGTATTTGGCTGATATCACCTGGGTTGGTGTTTCCTCATTTACCTCAAAATGTAGAACACTCAGGTTCACTCAAGCGCAAGTGATGTGGAAATTCAAGGTGTAACAAATTTGGCGATGTTCTACTCATAGTGTTGTTCGTTCCACAGAAGGAAAAGAATAAATGATCAGTCGTGCGGGTAGAGGGCACATGGACTTTTGGCCTATAAAGATTTAAATTTTCCGTACTGTGTTCAATAGAAGTTTCTGTTGATGCGGAGCATATCTTTTCAAAACGCTTTGATGTTCTAACTGAAGGCCATAGGCGTACCAGAAATATATTCCGGAATACAGAAATAAGTTCGTAAGAACAGTTTGTTGAGGTCCATATGGTAATAAGGCCACGGGGTTTGGTTACGAGTAAGCATAACCGCACACACTGACTCATGAAGCCCATTTTTGTTTATCCGTTCGGGTAATCACTGGAAAGGTGTCCAGGGATCAGGATGATAGAAACCCCGTGTTTTTGCATCTGTGTGGCAAGGTCGGTAGTGAAACACTTGCAACCGTCAAACATTTCCTACTGAAATCTGAATAAAAATAACAAGGAAACTCGTAGTAGCTGTAAAGTCTGGAAAGTGACAGCGCGCTGCTGGTTGACTTTTCCGGAAGCCTGGAAAGACTGCTATTGGTGGCTACTAAGAGATTTTAAATCAAGCGAAAAATGCATCAGCAGTAAACCCAGGTTCACCAAAATGAATGAAATAGCTTAAATTATTTTGCACACATATGCACATGCAGCAAATGCGAACGAAAACAAAAGACTGCTAGGAGCTGAGCGTTTCAGAATCCCACCACATATTCAACATAAAAAGGAACGTTTGAGAAGTTCAGAATTTGATAATTATGAACATATATACTGAATGGTTATTTTTATCGATACTGCTTTTTTTACCGGAAAATCACGTTGAACTTGTTTAGCGTAGGAATTATCACGTCAGTACATACTGACATGACTTTTGTTAAGCACATTGTTGACTGTCTTACCAAAGATTTATCAAATGTTAGTTTGATGACTGATCAAGCATGCCGTTTTACTTATTCATCGTTACCATAAAATGGTATATCCCAGCAAAGAACATTGCGAAATCTGTAGACTAACTCGATAATGTTGTCGAACGATTACTGTTGTGTACAGCTTTGGCCACACGGGATTAGAATTTGATCGCAACTAATTCCTCACTGTCGAGATTTTTGGTACACTGTAGTACTCGAAGAAATAAGCAACAATCAGTCGAACAGTCATGATTTGTGAATGATACGATGTGAACGTTGGTCAAATAGTCTACTATAGTTCCTACCATCGTTATTTCAATTGACAAGCTTCTTAAATTGCTGTAGCATTCTCACAGCTAACCCCTTCATGCTACCGTATTGTAAGATTACTCTGAGTGAGACAGGTGTCTGATATTAATGAGCCAACTGGGTCGCTCAAGCTGAATAGCCAGGAGGGCTAAATAAGTACGTTATCGGACTGTTAGTTGAGTTTGCATTTCGCTTTACTAAAGTGTTAGTGATAGCACTATCACACAAGCGGGGAGTGGAGGCAACCAAAAGTCATATGTGCCTTGTTTATCTTTTGCGTCTCGATCGGAAGGTAGTTAGTCCACACACTTCTGAATCAACAATTCGTTTGATTTTGATCTGAATCTAAAATTTATGGGTGGGTGCCAAGTACCGCGTACTATTCAGTAAGCAGGATTGGCGTACACAAGAGTAATTAATCGGAGTGCCAAAATGAACGAAAAAGTTAAAAAGTGAACAATAATGAGGCTCGTCAACCGTAACAGAAGAAAATTGCACCAAGGTTTTGTAGATATAAGTGTTATTGAGCCGTGCAAAGTTTCTGTACATTGTTTTATTTGTGCACCTTCAACTGTACCAGGAAGATATTACGAGGCAAGTTCATTATTTCTCCGTATTCGTGTGCAGGAACTGATGCGTGGGTGTTTATGTATGCATAAATATGCTATGGTTAAGGTTGAATAAGTCAAGGTTACATGAAAGCAGTATTCTCAAAAATGAACACACCTACAGTAATTGTTTTTTGGTGGCGGATTTTCCGTAGTGGGATTTGTGTGCTATTTTTAGATCGTTACAGCGCACTCAGCATAGAACGGTGGCATGCACATACTTATTCTTCGCCTTCCCTGATGAGCGCGAAGATATCCTACTTGTTATACAGACTACTCAAGATAATTTTAGGCTCCTATGGTTGTCTAGGTGGTGATCAGTCATTTCGCTGAGCATGAAAATTAGTCCATTAAAGTTTCGTCAACTGCAGGAAGGCGCCATCAGCGAGTAGTCGGGTGAGTGCTTCTAATTTTTAAGGATGTATAAGATGTATTTGGTACCTCTGATAGGAGAGATTGTTGGGAGTTTGGTTTGTGTGACCCGATTGGTGTCTCTGTTGTGCTGCGGTCCGACTTGCATTTGAACGGCTCGTTAGATATCTCCAGTTCAGTAATTTTGCTTTCTAGGCTCGATTAGACCATTGGCGTTTCCTGTGTGCTGCATTTCTGTTCGCCTTCTGGCCATTTGTCTACTCAACTGGATACCCATTTTCAGCAGTTTTTTTCCTTGACTTGATCGGCCTCTTCGCACTTTCTGTTGAGCTGTGTTTGATTTTCTGAATTACATCAGGTTCATGGGACACTAAGCTGTCTTGCAAAATTTTTCATTTGTTGTGCTTTTTAGCCTCTTGATTTGTTGGTCCATTCCCCCGTCTTGTTTGCACTCTTCAGTGGCTTATATCTTACTCGTTTATTATCACGTTATTTCAGTACATTCCTTTGAGTTATTTTACCCGAGTTTGAGTGCAGTTTTGCGCTTGGTGGTTACGGAGGTTTTTAAATTCAGAATTTGATAGACTGGGTTGGTTCCAGTACTTTTCTTGAAAGAGTTGTCGATTAAATACAAAGCCTTCGGGAATTAAGTTTGCTTTCTTACTCTTGCTTAAACTAGTATGCGTATTTGGTCCTCGTTGAATTAATATCCTTCAGGTTCTTCACTAAAACCGTTGTCTCTGGGCGACAAGTTCTTGCAGGCAGCTTCTTTTCAACAACTAATTTTATAGTCTGCTCACTCTGACCTTGGTTTGCAGCAGCTTATTTAACAGACCTGTAATGCGCCAGGTTCTCAGCATTTTACTTTTCCAGTACGAATTTCTTGTCGACAAAACTGTTTACTAATGTAAATGTTCTCCACGGTTCTCCAAGTAGCGGATCATTAATTTTGCCTTAGTTTAGCAGATAGCAACCCATTCCAGATTTCGGGTTGAGATGTCAGCGGTGAAGCACTCTCATTAATGCTAGTAGCGAGTTTTCACTATTCTCCGTTGGATCTTAGCTGTGTGGTCAGACAAATTCCGGGAGGTCAGCATACGTCAGTTTTTGGGGCCGTTTAAAATTCTATGGCCACCCGAATTTTTAGCAGGTGAGCGGTTAGGGAGAAGGTGAACGGTTAGCTCACAAAACGAATGATAGCATTAGGTTCTCTCCTTAGATTCGAATGTTTTGGATTATTTCCCAAATCTTCCCTCACGTTTCCCAATGAATAATGTGCTACACTGGCAAGATGCTTCAGTTTTCTATGGTACTTGTGAAATGTTTTCTGTTGGTGCTTCACGGGCATCACCTACTTCGAGACTGTATTAAGGCTTCTTGTGAAAAAGTCCGTCTTTGGGTGCGGGAAATTAACTTGCTGAATATGTCATTGATATTGGTTAACCATCCACAATGGGCCAACATAGAGTCCTTGGTACGCTGCGACAACGATAGTTGTTACCCTTCCTTAGCCAAATCTCTGTTTGATAGATAATGCTATGAGCACATGAACCTGTCAACTGGGGTCCGAATGCGAAAATCTGATGATGGTATTCCAAAGATTTTGAAGTTCACCATAAGCTCATCTGACGATCTGCATTTCTTCAACGTTACATTCAGCGCATACCGCCAGGGAAAACCGTAACTAGAAATCCGTCAGTACTAGCACGACCATACCGAAATGTAGTCAAATGGATCCACCGTAGAATTTATTAGACTGACTTGCCGTTGCGACGGCCAGGAAGCAATAGGACATAGCAGACCGCTGTGGACATTTTCAAGAACCACACGTCGTGCATTAGTGTGAAGTGAAGATAGCCTGAAAACAAAAAGTGGGAGCATAATATAAAATGGCAAACGATATGTACACAGCTAAATGTGGAAGCAGACATAATTCTCAATCAATCTGAAAAGGTTTGGAACCGACTGAGGAGTGATCGTTTCAGAAAGGCTTGGTAAACTACCGATTGTTTACCAGACATAATTCTGTTCACATTCTTCTCTTTTAAGTACTCGCTAGAATGCAATGGACTGGTAGCAACTGTTGTCACAATAACGCACGCATCAGGAGGACGAATTTCAAAAATGTCAGAGTTTATGATTCCAATTAGCATGTTACAGACTTTCAGTTTGGTGAAAATAGCACGGTACTTTGTAGCGCTCAGGGAATGGTCAGATCGAAAACTTGCAGAAGTTTCTAAAAAATAATTTTTGAAACCTCACTGTGTTACACATTAAAAACCATCTACTTTAGCCAACATTTTAGGGAAAAATGGCAGGAAACTTCCTATATGGCTAAAGAACTGTACTGTGCGCAGCTCTTGAGAATTATGGTCTAAGCAGGATATATTCATCTGGAAGCCTAAGAGCGTAAGATAGCTTATGATAAGACAATGTTTGGTCTTCCAGTAAGGTCAAAACTTCAAACTTCAAGCTAGTCCGACATTAATGAATTCCTTACTTTACGCGAATCTGAACATCATATCCCACGATACTGTCCATTGCGTGATGTTCCACTCCAAAATGTTTGAACTCCGCAGGCACCTGTTCAATTTTTCTATGAAAGCCTCTCAAGCCATTCTGTACAAGCTACGTGCATACAAAATTTAACTAAGGAGGCAAATGAAGAAAACAGCTGACATCGGAAAAAATCGGCTATTGATTAAACTTTGCACCCCACGTGACTGTTTGGAGGTCGATTCCTGCTTGAGGTGTACACTCCTGCACACAGAACAATCCTTTTTTGATATCACGTGAAACTTTGACGTAAAATTTAAACCATTCCATGGTTAAAATGCATCCCACCAAAATTCGCTGATGTCACAGCGGAACGACGTTTTTTGGATGCATCACAGACTAAGTTTCGTTAGCGGAGATTTTTATAGTAGCATGGAAGGCAACATGGTAAGGAACCGGTCACAGTATTACGGGGTAGAGCAGATAGTATATACCCATATTTGTCAAGGCTACTGGGGTAGAAAATATAACGGAAATAAGAATGTTTCGCCGCGCCGTCTTTTCTGGATCACCAACCATGCTGGACTTTGGCGAGGATACATTCATAGCATGGAATGAATCCGCAGTACTCACAAAGGAATGCAGAACCGAAGTATGTAAACCTGCTATACATGAGCGGTAAAAATGCAGGTCTCACAAAGGACTAAGTTTGCCGTAAGGAATCATTAAAACTGCAATGATTTTCGTCATTCTCCAGTCTCATTATCAAACAAATGGATAGTATAGACAAAATCTTTTGAATCTCACTTGATATAGCCTAAAGATTTTGACATTTTAAGCAACTTTAGGCAGTTTCTGTGGTTGCGAACAACAAACTGCTGCATACGTAATTTGTTTTGAGTGAACTGCCACGATTGTCATTCTGTCTTTCATATTTGTAGATATTGTTCACCAATTTTAGCGTATTTGTACTTCTCTCACCATCATCTTTGCTGATTTCATGTTACGACATTCCATAGCTGATACTTGACTGCTCTACAGCAACGAGATAAAAAGGCCTATGTAAAGAGTAGAAGTCAAATGAGAGGTAGAGATTTAATGCGAATAATGTGCGAAACGCACACCAAAATTGGGATCACCTACAACATTCTTTTTAAAGTGTTTAATGTGAGCACATAACTACAAATCAACAGAGCGATTCCATCCGTATAATTCAAATCAATTAATCTCTGTCCGCACGTGGATTCATGGCCCATCGGGTGTGCACTCTCCGATGACGTCCATGGCATAATTGAAGAAAAGGACGAAGAAAAAGGATGAACAAAGCCAGATAACGCAGTTCCGCAGGAATGAGCTTAGGCATACAAAAGACCGCTAGGTATTGTTATCCGAAAAGTTCCAATATTGGAAGTGTCCAAACTATATTGTTTGTTAAAAAATAACGAAAGATCTAGAAGGGGTTTTGAATATGTTCAGTCACAGACAAGAAAGCAGATTCAATAAAACGCAACAAATGTCATTAGAAGCAGTTACAGGTCCTTTGCTGCCAACTGTTCAGACGAAATTACTGATTCTCTGCTAAGAAGATTTTAGTCACTCAAGTTAGTTGACTTGGAGCAAGGTAACAAGCTGAAAAATTTATCTTAGCCGTAAAACGTCAACCTGACAGAATTGCGAATAAAATCTTGACCGTTTTACATGCAAACGACCAATTACCTAAATTAATCTCGTGTTACTACAGTAGAAATTACCACTGGAGAGACCCTCATTCTCCGTGTAATCATACTTTGCCTTTCCGATAAAAATAAATCAACACCTGGAAGCACACAATCGGCGCTAATGCTGAGTAATGAAGATTTGGATTAGTTTCATCATGCGTGTTTGCATAAAAGATAATTAGATGAAGGCTTGATGGGCCAAAACGGGTAACTGGCTTGTCTTCGGAAATGGAGATTCAAAGTAAGCTAATTACTGAATTTGGGATATGAAATAGATAACTATTCCGGCCTCGAAACGCGTATCTCAGATGTTCAGTCCGCCATTATTTTATACGCAGGATCATTTGTCCATTTTGTTTACTGCAGGTGTATTTCACGTCTTTATGGACCTAAACTGTAAACAAAATTGTCTGATCTGTCGTTACGACAAAGCAGTAATAACAGCCATTCGCAGTGTCAGTAAATCAGATCAGTCGGTCGCAAGTATTTGCAGACAACTAACAGCTTGGAGTGCTTTTCTACAGGCTGTCTCATTTTTTGTTTTCAATGTTTTTGGTACATGTTGGTCTGTCATAAATGAAAGCAATTTTTCCAAAACTTTTGAGACGGAGTGATCTGCCATAGTCTGCTCCACATCAGTATTTGTTGTTGACGGAACAAACACCACCCACACTTTGATCAATTTCCTTCGAATTCTTGTGCTGGGTGTCCTAGCAAAAGTCTTGTGTGATTAATCCGGAAAAACAAATCAACAAAAATCGTTTTGGATTTTCAAACAGAATGTTTGTCCTGATATCTGATTAAAGGATAGGGACTTATACTGTGGCTTTGATGCAAAAAACTAAATACGAATTTATTTGGCCCGTGGATAGTATTTACTGGAATAGAACCATGTACCACCTCTGACACCTGCGTCTCAAACAAAATCTAAAGTAATCTGACCAGTTTATGGCACAGTCTTCAATAACGTTAACGGGTCAGTGAAATTGGGTACAATGGATCATGATCGATTGAACTGTGAGTCTTCGTACTGTAGGTACATTCTGACATAGTAATTAAATGAAGCTCCTTATACGATCTAACTATTGGTTTCGTATTGAATCTTCAAAGCAAAATCTATCCGGCAAACTATTGCTGCCAGGAATTTTTACTTGTAGTTTGTAGCTAGTAGGTTGAAAAATCAACGCTCGAATTTACTACAATTTTTTGAGCATTGAAAGTGACTTAAACGAAGCTACACAACGATACTCAAAGTTTATTAAGGCAAATGCTCGGTTTTTCAAACGCTCGGATACCAGTGCAAACCAATAAGCTACCGCATCCAACATATGAAAAAACACAATGTTCACATAAATGCTTCAATCACTTTTAAACCTCTCACAAAATCTAAAGGGTATTCCAAACTCATGAAATTTCATCATCGCCGCGTGACTGATGGCATTTATAAGGAGGTGAAAAAGGCTCAGGTACGCAACACGGTGGCTTGATCAATCTTGTGATGTGAAAAGCACCGCCCCTTCGGAGGTTAATTGGATGCAGCTGATTATCAGCTTCTCACATTCAGAGAGCTAAATCGATCGATCGGTTTAATTCAAGTGGCTTGTTTGCTGCTGTGTGCTGCTGTAGTGTATAGACGATCCCTTGTGAAATGTTCGTGAACTTTAGTGTGCAAGGTTTCTCTGGGTTAGGCCTTTATGTGAAAAATACCTCTGAGGGACATGACTGTATGTGTTGGTTGACAACAGATGATTTTAATGTGTATGATGCAAGCAAACCTCTTACTAATGACAACAAAGAGGCGAAGAAAATCTCAAAATCCCACACCAATCAAGTGTCAGTTTGCCTAATTAAAATGGGTGCAATGAATGCCCTAATTTATTTTCTGGACTGTTGGAGGTGAACTTCGAGACCCAAATCAGTAGATATGGGAAAAATCTAACTTTAAGTCTTCATGTTTTTACGTTCCATTTTCTAAACCGACCCACAGGTTATACTGGTATTTATACCGTGATTTCCAGTAACCCAATCCAGACGGCCGCAATTTTACAAATGTTGTAGAACTAGTAATGTCAGCAAACATAAATGGATACCTCTTTATCTTTGAGTAGATTTTCGTGTTTGTTTTAATATGGAGGGTGAAAATAAAGTCTTTAATTTTTTCTTTGTTGTTGGTCGTCTAGGAAAGTCCACTTGGTTGCCTTTTGTTTATTTTAGCCTAATGTGTCATAAAGCCTTGGATGCTCTAATCACTACCATGTTTTCAAGGCAGCTATTGCAATGGAAGCCTGGACTTTTTTAGCAGGAAAATTTTGGAAGGAAATTCTCATTGGTATATTATATTCTTTTTAGTGGAGAGTTTAATCAGTATTCCTCCAAAGAAATTTGGCCTCCAGGCAAAGTGTGAATTATAGCGGGTTACAGCTGGCGATTGTGAGATGTTTAGGTCATACTTTATTAAAATAAAGTATGACCTAAACATCTCACAAAAGGTTTGGCCTTTAACATTCTGGATGAGAAGCCATAGAGTGGGAAATCCACCGGAAGCTGGTCTGGCAAACTTTGGTCTGTTGATTCACTCCTTCATGATCAAGATAATTCTTCTCCAGTACAAAATAATGGATTTAATATTTTCTGCAGAAATTATAAACTCAACTCAACGGTTTGACTGAAAATTAGTTTGAAAAGATGAACTAGAAAAAGCTGGTAATTTTTTAACATCATAACATCTTTGCAAAAATGAACTGGCTTTTTGACGATTCAATTTTCTGCTGCTGGCGTCAACTTTCCATGTAGATTTCGCAGTAGAGTCTAGTTGACGTGCGATACAAATTATTGAGCTTTCGTTAACCAAACTCTGTTGCCACTTTAAACTTGATTTCTGATTACGTTTTTATAAGGACGGAAACGTCCTCTTGGATATATAGCCAGTATGAAGGTATTACAGCCACTTTCTTGGAAGACCAGTAATCAAATATCAACTAGCATTATCCAGATATTGATCAAGCTGCACCATAAGGGATAATATTAACTTAACTCAGATGAGGAACAATCCCGCTGGGCAGGTTTTTTGCTATTTGCTGAACTATCGTGCTTATTCTATATATCCGGTGAAGTCTGTGAATTAGCCAAACAGACTTCTGGTGCTAAGCAGACGTAAATTACACTCGATAAACTGGCAGTCGGTCGTATTTTAGATTTATTTCTTATTTGTGTGTGTGAGTAAATGTGAGTAAACCGGAAGACAAATATGACGCATCAGTATAGTATACCCAAATATTTGTGAACTTTAGAATAATAAATGCAATGACTTTAACGAAAACATTTAGTCTTCCCAAAAAGATGCTAGGAAAGGTGGAAAATAGTCCGAGTTTTAATTTACCTAATTGTAGCTCAAAGTGATTAAACATTTAGTCGTTTGAAGCCACCCGTCTGGCTTACCAGTTTTCGGCGAACAAAACCGGCAGGCATTGTACCCAAAACCGCTGACTAAGTCTTCAAGTTAATGCGTTCCTTTTGACAAATCAAACAGCGTAAGAATTCCAACTGTTATCTTTTTCTGTTATGAAATTAAACGTTGCCACCTATTTGGAAAATACGGTACAAATTTTGAAAGTATATTGTTCATTGTTCTTGTATGACTGTTAGCGGAACGCTGTAACAGATAGTTTTATGCACGAAATCGATTGTGATTATGACCGGATATCAAACGGTAGTTAGTAAACCAACTGGGTGCGTAAACAGAAGCCGCATTTATCTGATTATTTGTAGGCAGCGCACACCGTACTCAATTCTGCGCGGAAATCAATAAAGCTACGCCTTATCTATTAGGTCACTTACTTTTCATTCTGGAGACAACTATGCTGCATTGGTTGGCAAAAAGTAGTATAAATATGTCAATAATCATGTTTGATAGTTTTGTTTGGATATCACTTGAGGTGGACGTATTCATCGTAGAAGGTAAGTATTACTGAAAACATTTGTCAAGAAAATGACGCTTGCTCATTTTGAGAACTTCGGATGTAGCTTGCCTGCTAATTATTCAACAAGGAACAAAGTTTCTAGCTGATAACTTATGCGCGTAATGATTCTGCAGCCTAATTAAGTGTCCACACCTCAAAAAAGCATGTCGATTTTGCTTTTGCATGAAACCACATTAAACGCTTTGTGGGGTTACCAAGACTTTCTACAAACCTCTGATATTATGTACCGTTATCACTAGATTTTGGTGTCGGTTGGTTCTCATGTGTTAGAACTGGCGGAATCTTAGAGTGCCATAAACAGTGCTTTGTAGCAACAAAGTCTTTCGTGGGAAGTCTGGACTGTTCACTTGCAATTAACGTACTACTGGATTGTGCTACCTCAAGTGTACGCCTTGGATTTTTTGAAAAAGGTGCGATGTATCATGAGCCTTACTGAGAAGAAGGTAGCCCAGCTATCCTAGTCCCAAAATTTCTTGGTGGGTACACTGCGGAATACACAGAAAGAATAAGGAAACAACCATAGATGATTCGCGGTTAACTGACAAAACCTTGTTTAGTTAAACGAGCGGCAAGTTGTATTATCTGTTGAAAGTTCATGATTTGCTTCCTACCGATCGAATATATATTTGTACGAATAATTTCATGTGGGACTCCAAAGGATTTTCAAAAAGAGATTAGTTAGCGTTCCCACCGAGACCTCTTTTACTGTCCACATTTCTGGGGACAGTCATCTCCCAAAACGTAACTTAGGATCAACTGCTTCCTATGGCTTGTACAAAGGTAGACAACTGCTGCTAAAATAGCATACTTATAACGGAAGATATATCAGTTAGCATAAATGCGTCTGGATGGGACAAGGACTGTCTAATAAAAAGAGAAAATTACGTGTAAACAGAGTTGGAAAATTTGGTTACAAGAAACCCTTGATATTAAGGTGGCACTGTACCATACATTGCATACAAAGCGAATTTTAGTGACAAAATCTGATATGATATTTGAAACGTGACCATCTGGTTGGTATGACAACTTGCTGATCATCCACAACTAATGCGATGTCCAAATGTCACCGGTGTGATACTTGGCATATTATAACCTGAAAAAAGTGGCGAAATATGTCATAGAACCACACTGTGAGCCATGATGTATTATAGCAAAGTTTAGTACACTGTAGTACAATACGGTACAACGTAGCATGATACACCATGTTATAACATAGCATGACATAACTTGTCATCGTACACCTTTGCATGGTAACATACTGAAATGGTGCTAGTTAGAAGCTTTTGGTACTAAAATGAGAACAGGAGCGTATCCACGTACCGGATAGCAACCACGGAGGTGATAACAAACGAGGACTAACACCAATTACAACGGATGGCAACATTAATGTTGATTTCGGCGTGACTTGGAGACAAATCCTGATAAAAAGTCCATTGTTCATCTCGCAATGATAAGTGCCTTGAAAAAGGCCAGTGTTCGTGGCAATCGTGGAGTACGCTAATTAAACATACTGTGAGGCTGGACATATGCAACACGATTGTAACAAATAAGCACTAACGAAGAACCTGAGGGCTGACAGATTGGTGATGGTTTCCTCTGATCAACTGGATAAAAGCCTCAAGGTAACTCAGCTGAAGAATCTCTATGAAGGAACAAAGATGACCCGTTATATAGGTAAATGGTCCAAAGTCATGTTCAAGCATTTGCTTGACATACATGATGGGCTGCACATTTCTCAACATATGCTGTTTAGCACTTATTAACATTTACAGTTCTGTTCATGTATGCTAAGATGGGTTTCGGATTATCGATACATTAAGAAACTGGGAAATAATTTGTTCAAATCTGAGGTATCACTGAATGTTATAGTTTTTTAGGTTAAAATAGCGGCCGGATGGAGCCGGATATTAGTGAAATAGTTTATTTAAAAACGTGAAAAAGCAGCTACATAATGCAGTTATTGCCTTCGGGCCTCAACAGGGTACAGGTGAAAACTGTATAATGAACTTGAGAAACCGTATCTGTTTGTGTGACACGACGAACATTCCTGCCAATCTGTCTTTGCGACTGCCAGATGGTCGCAGAACATATTCGAAGCCTCCTGATCGGAAAAAATCGTAGCTTCTTGGAGACAGACGTTAAACCCAATCATAAAAATGTCTCAATGTGTCCAACAGTTAATTTGCTCTAATTCTGTTTGTATGAAATAATTTTCAAAACCTTTGGTGTAGTTGCGATTGAAACCACAATCTAATCTTAGTTTGAATCTTTAATTTTAAACATGTGGTTCAGAGGTACTTCGAAATGTAAATTAGTGGTATGCATTTTCATTCCATTTCATCCCACCAGGACATAAACAAACCATAAGCACATAGTTTACAACACAAAGTCACACATGCCGCTGCTATTCTGTGACCAGTTTAAGCTGGAGGTTTTTTCACCCCTTTTCTATGCTGCTGAACAATTTGTCTAATTTACCGTCGTTCCAGCCCAATTACTAATTTCTGATTGGTAGAAAATTCTCAGAAAACTGGTCGATCGATATCGTCCAAACAAAGTTGCTAATTCGATGAAAAATGGTGAATTATGAATGAAGCATGTGACAGGGTGCTTTGTGAACGCAAAAATAACGATATTTAGTGGAAATTTTTTTCACTGTGATCTAAGCCGAACAACCTAAGGCACTTGTAGATACGTAAGCCGTTTTATACGTATATTAGGAAGAATTAAGCAACTCTATGAGTTGCAGCACAGAAAGAAAGAAGCATAACCGTTTAGAAATCTGTAAATGTGAAACGTTTTCCAAATTATTCACTAAACGAAATTATAATACTGCTGGTAAGAGGTTTTACAAATGTATGGTTTTAGAAGATGAAGCGGCGTTTGGCTAATTTTTTCTCCCTCATTTTACTTGTATCAGTTTTCCAAGTGACACGACTACTATGAGAAGTCCACTGATTGCTGACAGCTTTCCATGTCAGTTTTGTGGATAGAATGACTACAACAGCCTTGAATCTGTTGCTACTAGTAATAAAACCACTTTATTCGAGCCTGACGTAAACCTTGAAAATTCGGTTTAGTAATGATCTAATTATGGTTACACCATTGACTGGGGTTCTATCAAAGCTGTCAGCATCCGTTATGTTTCAGTTCATAGGGGAAATGTCTAACGGAAATAAGCATTTCATCTGAAGTAAACAGCAAGCGATCTGCGCCAATATCCAGATACTGCACCATTTTATTAGATGTAGCAAAATGGCAACGCAATAAGAAGTTCAAACTGCGTAGCCTACATAAACTGATAATATGTTCCCAGAAGACGCCTAGAAGACAGCGAAAGTGCTCTCTTAATGAAGGGTTTCTCTGGAGTAATATCATGCAGAGTACGAAAGACACGCCATGGGACTAAATATTTATTGGTTGGAGTATTGAATTTATTTCATTAGGATAACCGAACCATGTTTCCACATGAAGCTCTTCGGGACTCGTTTTCCCTAAAGAAAACTGCAGTCCGACATAGGCTAGTGGTGCGTGATAATTTAACTCCTGGTTTACATGTGTAAATAAAACACTAAAAGACTAATTTAAACAAGTTAGCATAGCTTGGAAACTGGCACTCTAGTTCCTCTTTGTGTGAATAGAAATGCGCGCGTATGACTGGAGGAAAACTTTGATTTCAAGAAATTATTTCACTACTGTTGATTTTGTTCCACGGTAACAAAAAAGCTCCGATGGTTTTTCACTTTTGCTGAGAATAATGTCATTTGTTCTACCCCGCGTAGCGTTCCTTGTGAAATCGCTTTTCTAAATCAATTGATAAAGAAAACTTAATGATAAAGAGGACCATCATGTAGATGCATCGAAAATAAAATGGCTCAGTTACACTTTGAAAAAAGAAGTGTGTCCACCCGCTTATGAATTACCGTGATTTCCAGGTTATACTGGACGAAAAACATCTGTTTTGTGATATTTTTGAGGAGCTTCCAAGTAGGAACTGTCAGTAAATTTTAAGCATGCGACCAGGTCTTATTCATTTGGTTCAAAATCTGATGAATGTCATGTGCTTACACCAGAAAGCGCTCCGGGTTTCACGCAAACAATTAGAAATTGTTGGTCTTCAGGCAGGAAGTCAAGTGCTCACCCGACGGCTTGCATTGTACTATCACAAGACCAGTCGAGCTTCCCTTAAAGTTTCGATTGATCTGCTTCTTATGCCACGTGAATAATTTCGATCCAATATACCGTTCTTCAAAAACTCCCACGCTCCTATTTGCGGAACATAGGGGATTGCACACAAAAGTTTGTGCTCCCAGGTAAGTCCTTGTGTTAGTGAAGGTGAAGAAAAAGTTGTTTGGCTTTGTGGTACTTACTTGGTCCTGCGCGAGCTTTGGACACGAGCATATGGAGCATTATTCCAATATACTATGACTGTTTTGAAGAAACATCCAGTGGCATGTCATGACAAAAGACTCAGAAGGAAGATATACGGAGTTAAATAGAAAGTCTTGTGACAACTATTTCAACTGTGGGCAAAGAGGTCATCAAAATACGGCTAGATGGCCATATGATTCCACCAGCGTAAAATGAGCAATGGTGAAGTCGGTGGTCAATATAACAAAAAGGTTGTTCTTGAACAGTCTTAAAAGGTAATGAAGTCGAGCAGTTTTGGACAGTACGGAAAAGGCATGCCTGTCTAATCAATTAAGAGCAGACTGGAACTAAATGACACTAATTCAACTCATTACTTCATAGAAGTATAAAGCTGTCGTACAGGAACGATGCTGTTGAAGGCAATATACCTAGCATTTTTGCCAGGCAAAATAATGACAAGGAGCTTCGTTCACACAAAGAGGCTCTGCATAAGCGGACGACTAGACAGATTGTCATTACGAAATTTGGTGCGCGGATGGTGAAGGTAGGTTATCGCAGCAGTTAACTGCGCTTATGAATCGTTGAACACAAAAAGGCACACGTTCACCACCTCTAAATGCAATTCACCTCTAAAACCTCAAAAGAGGGTAAGGCGACTATAATGTACTGCCTGGCACCGAGCTACAGGGCACCTTCATTTCCTATTTATATACACACAAAACAACCCACTGCGCTATGTCCAACATTGCTTTGCAGCAGTCTAGGCAACCCAGAATACCTTCGCATGCGTCAACCGAATTGACGGCCAACCAACACTCAGACGCGAACATGTTCACCTGTTCGGACGTGAAAATTCATTTGCTTCCAGCGTATGCTGGTGGAGTAGTGATGAAACGCTCGTCTCACATGTCAGATGTGCAGAGGTTCAAACCCCTCACGGTATATGCAGTGTTGATGAGCTCTCTCTCTCTCTCGAGAGAGAATCTTGAGTGTCTTGCTTCTCTTATTTGATGCGGACTCACCGGAATTATTGCACAAAGACAGGTGGACGACTCTTCAAACAAGAGTTATATGAGCTTTCATTCAACATTTATATTTTATATTTTATTTATATTTTATCATAATACCATACAACAGATCAAGTGCTACACAGTTGACGGCGATGTCATATGTTTTCTTGTCTATGTTTCCGAACATTTTGTGCTTGAATAATTTTTCCGAAGTAACTTAATCGCCAAGCATAGATACCGCATATTCTCTCGTATCATATTAATAAATATGATACACAAAATGCGACGTTCGTGCTTATTTCTTTGGGGATCATCTCGGAAACGGACTGATAAGTGCACTTCTTTAGTATTTATAAAGTCCGAAATATCCGGTTACCAAGGCCCCGAAGTACGATCCTTTTAAGATAGTGAGTGGTAAAGCGTTATCAAAGTATAGAAAAAACTGGAGCCAATATCTATGTACCAACGGTTTATTTTCACTTTGGAGCCAGCAAGAATTAAAGTAAACACCATGTTAATGGGCCTAATGGTGTTCAGAGCAACCCGTGCGTTTGTCCTGTCACCAAACAAGCAAGACAGTTATAACACAAAGGAGACCATTGAGAGTATTCAAATAAATAGTTTACATACGCATTCGAATGAAGAATAGACGCATATACGACAGCTGTATGAAGAAGCGAGTGTTGTTCATTCTTAGAGGAAATTCGTGTTGAGCCATAATTCATTTATCCATCCTTAATTCTGAGTTTCCTTGCAGAGCGAATGTGTTAAAAGTACGCAGCAGAATAGCAATCTAAACAACTGTGTTCATGACCGTCATTTGTGAAGCGACACTATAACTCCCGTCACCAACTGACCGAAATAACCGACTCAAGGCGCTGTATAAATATGCGTATTGTGGCTCTTACCTACAACAAGTTGTGCACGTTATCTAAATATCGGCTGTGCCTTTAAAAACATTGAATTATCTTATATTTCTAGGTACTTCAGGTATTGTGAGAGGTAATACTGCGGAGCTGCTGCTAAAGCACCAAGGTGCTATCCGCTAAGTGGTTACCTCCGTTGCTGGAAATAGACATGAAGCTTTTCACGTGTTTGTGACTAAATTAAACGGTAATAAATGAGCGAGAAACTGCTTGAGCATCGTTTAGACAAGCGTAGTTCAATCACACTTCCGGTCATCACCAACGAAAAACTTGTGCGTAATATGAGGCTATTACACACAAACAGTTAACCTGGGACTATATCACTGTGGTCAAAACAGAGCAACATTCCACAAACAAACGTTGCTGAAACCCTGCTACATATTACACTGTTAACAGACAACACCATCGTACCAATGGTGCGTTAACCGCAGGAAATCTCATACTGCACTGGAGTCATACACGTCGTCTTCATAAGTCATGAACACACATTATAAGGACACACAATATGGGTGACAGCAGAGACGCAATTCACTTTGATGAGGCGTGGAACAACGAATATATGCTTTAGCATTATTGTGTGGCATTTAGCCGAGACCGGTCAAACTACTCATAAGCTTGCTGAAAACTCTTCGACAGCTTAAGAACATGAACCTATTTGTGAACTCTGCCCAATTCAGGTTGACGAAACTCGAGAAACTCGAGATGAAACTCGAGAACCGGAAGAGCCACAAGCAGTACGAAACCGGCCATAGACTGTCGAAGGGTTTTCAGTAACATTATCAGTAGTTTGTTACGTCTATACATACGTCTATATACACATATACATACGTCTATATATACTAAATAGGCAATGCGCGCACGGTGATAAATGTAACAAAAATTTCTTATTTTTCGAAGGCTGTCGTCAAAGCCTTTGAAATTCCGACGGTCATAAGACCGTCCGTTCCACATCCCACGTATACTCAGTTAAATCCAAGTGTTTGAAGTCCGTTGCAGAATCGGAAACTGGTGTCAAGCCTGTGAGACACATGCAAAATTCAGCATAGACGCCTAACTGATAAGGAGTGGCACAAGAATTTACTCGCAAAATACGTTCACATTTAATAGGTATGGAAATTTAATGTTCATCAGTCATGACAAAGTTTCCGAAAGTTGTGAGCATTTATGTAGGTCAAGTGTGACTTGGTGTCTCTCAGAAATATTCGCAACCTGCAAACCATGGAGTATGGTCAACTTACGGTATAACGAGGCCGTTGAAAACGCAGTAAATAGTTTCAATTACAGTATATCTGCTGATAACAAAAAACTTTGTTTACTTCCATTTTTACGCTTAATATGTGCTCGTTCACGTAAACGCCGGGAAGAGATCAGATACTGGATAGGGATGTTCATTGTTCCACGGGACAGTTTTGTCGAAGACTGCTATTTTGTTGAGAATGAGGATTTAATCTAGGTAGATAACTTTTTGGCAAAATGATAACACGTCACAAGTCTATTATTTTGATCTCACCATGGCAACTCCCCTGGGATCCTGATGCAAAACATAATATCTATAATTTGAACTGCCTGACACTACCTGCTTTTCGTTAGCCTTAATCACGCTGTATTTGTTTTACCTAGCTCAAAATCAGTAAAATGTGACCATGTGATTTCTACCAGCTGACGTAGTCCGCAGGGATATACGAAGAGGTATAAGCCGAACGATGAGAAAAAAACTTTCGCAGGACATATGAGTACCGACAACATCCATTTGCACTAACTGTCACTTCATCTATTGTATCGACCTCGTTTCAGTTGACTTATTATGAGTTCACTCATGGTCGACCAATAAGTTGCATTCTTTCGGTTCTCCAATTAGTCAAATGGTAAAGTTAATCTCACCGGCTACGGAGTTGGCAAGGTGGGTTACCAACTCACAATCATCCTCCGTATCTATAGGACATTATTTCGTGCACAGGATGTGACAGAAAAATGAACCGTGGGTTTGCTTTACTCAGTCTGTCACATAACTGCTTGTAGGAATGCAAACGTGAAGGAAGCTGATGTAAGTAAAACTGACGTAACCGCAAATGGATCACACATAGATTTGGTGTTCAATGCTGCATGAAGCAATCAAATCAAGCAACAGAATTAAACATAAGGGAGCACGGTAGCGTATTAAGGGAGGGTGCATTCAAATGTTCAGTGAATGGGGTTCAGTTTCTTTGGCAGTCTCAGCTCATACCAACAAAAATAATCTCGGCTAGGTGTACGCTAATTTTCTAGAAACAGGTGTCCACTTTTGTCCAAACCATATGAATCATCTAAGCATAAACCACTCCTTGGAAGGCGATCACCTCTGGAAAATGTCAGCGGTAGACAAGATATGGAAGTGACATTCACTATGGTTACTTTCCAAGTCAGTATTAAAATAACATGTTTATTTATTTAGAGCGCTGAATTATTTCTTTCTCAGCTGGATCAAAGCAGCTTTGTCCGTTTTCATCTTTTTCAAAAACCGTCACGAAAACACTCGGGTTCTTGCAGGCAGGGATCAGAAAAATAGTTGGATTACGTCAGATTGTGAGCTTATAATCAGTCTTGAAAGATTCCTTACCACGGTGCGGAAAACAATCCTTGGTTTAGGGGCGTTCTGGTTTATCTCTGGTTGATGATTACCACAAACTGCCACCTGTAGTGAATTAAAGAAAATGATGAAGTTACTTTTTCAGAAGTCACATTTCCTACATATGTTCACACAGGTATTTACTGATTACTTTAGCTTGGTAAGGTCAAGAAAGGCGAGTTATTTATATCAAAATGGCAGCCACGCATATTCTCCTGAGCACCGACTGAATGGTATTTTTTGTTTGTCCAACACTTATGTGGAAATATCATTTTATATTTCATTATAGCGGTAATAAATCGCAAAAATATATCGTTAAGAACTCCAACGTCTTAGGGAATTTTCCGTGCACATAAGTTTTGTTATTTTTTTATTTGTTATTGGTGAAATCGATCGAGAAAATAGGATAGAACTAGGTCCTTACTTACAATCCATGAGCTTGAAATACATACGCGTTCAGCGAAATCCTGACACTGTGAACCTCAGTAATATAAGGCATGATGCTGTTCTCAAGTTGACGTTGTTCAAAGTGAATAGTTTTATGCTGCTTGATGTTTATGTGAATATAATCGATAGAGAGTTGTCCAGAATTCGGTCGCCAAACTTTTATTGTTGAAACACAGCATAATGCGATCTGGGGAGTCTTGAGTCTACGAAGGACAAAAACAAAGTCAGAGAATCTATGAAAATCCCTAGTTTCTAGTTGCTGTCCTTTCAGATGTGATGTAAGTGAAAAACACTAGGGAACTGTAAATTGTTTCCTTAGAAGGCAGTTGAAAATCGTAACCCCCTATAGAATGCCCACCATGTAAAAGGTGTAATCAAATGGTGCATTTCAAGGCAGTAATTGACGCACGACATATTATGAAACCCTCAGGAACATTGAAAAAATAATATAACGTGAAGCATGAAAACTTTTAATGATTCTAACTTAGGACAGTTTCATCCTCTCACTCATACCGCAATCTACAAACCGATCCAAAGTTCAAAGTGAGCATTTGGCTCACTGCACGTTTTATGCGTACAAACTTGTGTGGGCTATTCCCGGTTACGAAATTCCCCTCAGTCACTTTTGAAATAAGTTACTAAACAGGGCGAAAAAAATATTACGCACAAACAAATAGCACCCGAACCCACCTCAGGGAAACCAATATTAAAAGGGAATAATGTGTTGGTATTATACTTTCAGGCTAGCTTGTGTACACCAATATTGGTGAAAAAATGATTAATTCTCTCAATCGCTCTCCAAAGCATCGTCTCAGAGATGCAAACTACTACCATTCTGAGAAAAGTTAGCAAAATTTCCTCAGCTGAATCTAACTCATAATTTTATGCCTGGCGAATTGAAATCACAAACTAAATAAAAATCCTGTCATGTAACTGACAAAACCGAGCACAACCTACTTTGATGGAAGCGCAGTTTGAAGCATATGCTCCCTTTTAGAACGACGAAACTTAGAGAGAAACTTTTTAGTTCTTGAGTTTATGGCTTTTGTCTTTGACTTGAATTTGTGTGATTATTTCCACGTCAAACAACGAATGATGGTTGCACTTTTCACAAAATGAGGAAGCAAAAGAGGCTGAGAACTGTGGCAGGCAACTCACGGAAATTCAATAGGCACTGAGAGTTTAGTGTAAAGATGTTTAATTTAATACAAACATAAAAATTCCTCCCACAATTTTGTTTCCACTCTAATGGATTTTGCCTGCGACTCACGTTGTCGTGTGACGAAAGCATTACGGCGTGATTCATTCAGCCAAAAATCAGGGCGTATATTGAGTGGTATTATATGCTAAAGGTTAATTTTACATAGTTTATTTTTGCAGTAATTGATATCTTTGGTCAGATCAATTAAATTTCATAGAGACTGTATATCATAGCTCGCATTTGGATTATTGGGTAGTGCTCACCGATTATCTGTAAATATTAGCTGTCCAAATAAGCTTCCGTTAAGCTTTCTTTAGAATAGGCCGCATTTTGTTTTGAGAACTATTTATGAACTGTCGTTTATTAAGTCGAATCGACATCATGGAGCTGCATTTAACTGTGCTTTGCGCTACAAATCTCTAATCTATACTAGCCCTTCAGTTTGAGGAATATGACATAGCACCAGCTGTCCAGCGATACCAAAGGTGGACGCATTCTGCAGTTACGCATATTGACTACCGTGACGTTTGTGGCTGAGCGCTTGCCATTCATTCCTGCCACGTCGTAGGAAATATTTGTATGAGCTATACATCTTGCACAGAAACAACGACCCTTTTTGACTTTATTCGTGGGCACAGTTCTCTATAGATGTGTAGAATTCGACAACAGAACTTACACACCTCTGCATTTTGGTTTAGCGCAGACCATAACCAGCTGTAAATGGTTTGTTTACGTGAGTGTTTCTGAGATTTCACAAAAGCAGTGGTCGGATAAGTGTTCTATTTCCCTTGAAACAAATCAGATAAATAAACCCCCTCGTTACCGTTTCGGAAGAAAAGGGAGTTCAGTTTGATTCATTAAATAAGATAAACGGGTTCAGCTGCACTATACTGCTTTCGAATCATTGGATTTGATTCCTAATAATGAGTAAGTAAGCCTTGTAGACGGAGGAATCTAATAAGGTGATGAGTAATTATGCGTTGGTTAGACCGGCTTTAATGCGCCCAAACTGTCGACTTGTTCACAGAAGCCAAATACTTAGACCTACAGAAACTGCATATTGACGGATTAAAAATGACTGAACGTAGGGTCCGAAATTTTCAACAGTTGCTTCTATCCTCCTGCACCCGTTCGTTCTGTTAATTTCGGTAAGTATACTGACTGTCAGGCACACTAATCCTCATCAGAATCAGAAACTGGAACATCGCACGTGAAACATGAAATACTAGATTCGTAGAAACAATACTGGTGGCTTCATAGCTGATATACTTTACGAAACTATTCGATGTTTTGAGCATCATGTATTGTCCTTATAAAAATAAATGGCTATAAATGACATAAATGACATAAATGGCTATCATAAGGTTAATACACGGGAATGTGCACTTTGACTTGCGCGGTTAAAAGTATCTGCAACTCCACTCTTCAATTATTTTTGTCTGTGTTATATCAGTCTATATTGTAATTCTAGTTTAAATGAGATTACTGTCCACTGTGTCAGAAATTACCGTTAGGAGGTCGGAAGATATCAACAGTTTGAGTCTGCTTGGAATCAACTCTTGTTATAACTATACAACTGAATCATATTTCTGAACAGCTGTTGGTAAACTGCAATGGTGTGGCATTTAATTGATGCAGGAAGATCTAGCGGACATGAACAAACATCCGTCTAGGCAAACGGTGATCCATAACTCGTAGGCAACGTGGGCCAAAATTAACGTGGAATGCAAAACATTAACGGTGTTTTTCACGTCTGTGGGCAATGAACATCATTAGTTCTCATGTATTTACTACTACACTGAGGAAATCGTCAGCCTGAAAGCTTGTCATGCGTTTTTCGAAACTTATCAGCTAGCTACGAATGTGTGCGGCTTTGTCCACATGCACATGTAGCTTAGGTTACGGATGAATTATTAACCCGATGCCAGAACCTCGGAAGCCGTCAACAAGTTTGCATAGTATACCGACGGACGCAAGGTTCATGCAAACTTGCCGGGTATATAAGCACATATCACAAAGCACTTTTTCGTGGAATTAAATCCCCCTGAGTTCCCTGATTAACATTTACAATGAAGGAATAAGGACAGAAATTTAAACATGGAGTATATCCATTGAGCGATACGTTTGTGTGCTTGGGGTTCGCAGTTTAGCCAGTGGGAAGTTATGCTTTGAATTAACGGCAATCCTGGAAACCTAGTTCCAAGTCCAGTTTTTGGTTCTGAACTAAAAGTAATTGTTGTTCAACCAACTTTGAAGTGATCTTGTAGGGGTTGGACGAGTACGAGACTAAAAAAATAGAGAAGGATGATGTTCCTGTGTACGTTCGGAACTTTTTATTAAGTGAAAAAGAACGCAGTCAGAGATGAAAACAGAGGACCGACTTTGAGGCGGTGAATGGATGGAAAGTTCAATGAAAGTAATGTTTCCTCAAAATGTTATTAGTTTGCGGTATCAGCAGTAGCGTGATTCACGTTAGGTGCTAAGCCCTTGTTGACGCGTGAGTGACTGTTGGCTCTGCTTGAACATTAACAAGATAAGCGGAATAGACAATAGGATTTGTGTTTATTTGCAAAAAATACCAACGTGATCGGCCATTTCGGCTAGTCCGCGTTGGAACATCATGAAGTATGTAGAAAACAAGACTATAACTGGCCTTATAAACTGGTAGGATAGTGTTCAAGGACGGTGTTTGTGTGGCATGAGTCATAGGAGTGAGAGTGCATTATGTGGATCCGGGCGATGTCGAAGCATTGATTTCAGTGATAGGGTTAGAGAACAATCCCATGTCCTAGAGAATATTGTTGCGGGTGCCGGCTAGTCAAGTAGAGGAAAAATATTTCTATCGCAGCGACATGTGCGACAAAACTGTCGGGATTATAAACAAATGTCATAAAATTAAAGGATGACAGGAACAGATAGCATGTTAAATTGACGGCATAAAAAGACAATACAGGGTCTCACTAGAGCATCCAAATCGAGTCTAATCTGAGCTTGTGGCACTGTGAAGGATGGTGATGTGCCAAACTTGGATTTGCCAAATGCTCTCACTGGTCTCCGCAGAATCATTCAAGCACAAGCGGGCAGGTACGGGCAAAACGACTGGACAGTATGCTCTAACGAGATGGAAGTTGGATTTGTAAAGCTATCATTTGGCTTTGAGAACAAGAAAGTGTAGGGTTCTGCACTTAGCGAAAATATAGGCCTGGCCAACGAACTGAGGAATTTCTTCTCTGAAGATCATTTAAGTATACATCATGTGCAATAATGGTCGCTGCTCAAAAATCGGATTAAGAAGCTAGCATGTCTGAGGGGCTGTGGTGTAAATTAATACCCGGTTGAAAGAAAGCAGTATTTTTTAATGCTGCAATGAGATAAAGGATATTTAGGGCCTGCAGATTAGCATAGATCCTGTTGTTAGCTACTTCAGTTTATGTGGATGTAAAGAATAGAACCTTATGACGAACAAATAGTAGCAAGAGTTAGTGAATTATCTAAGCTAGTGTTGAATGCATCATGGATTTCATGAGGGGTGTCCTCGACTAAGCTAGCGAGACTGTTAAAGATGATTCTGTATGATTTACTGAGACTGGTGCTTTGAGACAGGCGTGATTAACTTGTGCCTCATTGTTGCAGCTACTTAGGCGTGCTGACGTTTGGGTGGTATTGATACTTTGCATCTCTGTGTATCTGAGATGTAAGTGTGCGTAGATCGTATTCTTGATCTTGCGCAATACACTGATGGGAATATCAGTGCAATGATTTTTTTGGAGGAAGCAAAGTAACGTATTGCAATGAAGGTAGCATGCAGTCGACATATTCTTCGTGGCACTTATCTGTAAGATTAATGTCTTGGTGACATGCTTATTGAAATCAAAGACTACCATTTCCACTTAAAACGGGCAAGTGAAAGAGTGGCACAAAATATTTTTGCGTATGATCTTGAGATCAAATTTCCCGATAAAGTAATCTTGCGTCAATCAATCCGGTTTTGTTCCCATTCAATATACGTGAAACCAAATATATTTGTGAGTTCAAAACACACAGTGGTTTAAGTGTTGAAAAAACTGTGATAACAATTTGTTCACTGTTTTTGCCAACTAAAATCGTGAAGAACATTCGGATGATAAGTAGGCTCTCACAAGCGAACGAATGTTCAAATGGATTGAGCTGTCACATGATGTTGCATTAGCACATTTGGACCAAAGTGAACTCGGAGTGCAAGCTTGACAGGGTGTGTTCAGTTTTTCTGTAGGTTTTGAATAGACTATTACATCGTTTGTTAATCTGATCCACGTTTTGTCAGCTGTCCGTTCCTAACAATCTAACTGGCAACAGTCGTTCGTTATGTTCAGTATGGGTAAGCAAGCTTGAAGTATTTTATCTCGGATTCATCCGTCCATACACTGACTTGCTGGCGGTTCTTCGGTGAGCACATCAATATATCTAAATAATGCAACAATACGTACCATCGTGGATGGAAACGGTGCTGGTAAAGTGACGATTTAAAAAATATTACACTGACGAATCCATGCCATCGCACTTAGGCAGGTGGCAGCAATCGTATCATCTGCTGCCTGCAGGCCTCGGAATCGCAAAAGGTCTAAAGTACAGTTTTAGGTGTCTGCGGAAATTGTAGATTTCAAGTTCAAATCACCACCGTTTAGAAAGCCATTCTCGTGCCCTGGCGTAATTTTTCTGGTGAGTACGCACCAAAACGAGGTGTTTGTGAACGTGGTCGGTCTGGCTAAGCAACCACAATGCTCAAGTGTTAACAGGTTCACATTCCCAGACATGAAAATTCAGATGTTTGTGTGCCGGTTGAGTGGTGGTAACACGCTCGCCTCACATATTAGGTGTCAGGGGTTCAAACGACGGCAGTCCCAAGGATGTTGATGAGCTCTAGTCAGAGCGGAATTCGAGTTAAGTGCTTATTGCTTTGGTGTAGCTTCATTAAAGACTAGCCCTTAACACAGCCACAACACTACAATAACTGAAAACCTTTGAAGTCTGTGTAGAAACGTTGTGCTCTACCCTTTTGTTACTAATCTATGTTGGGTTTATCCAGTTGAGATTATTGTCCGTTGGGTTGATTTATGTTTATTAAAGTTATTTAAATTAACTAAATTTATTTTCCTTCAAAACTGATATTGCAGAATGGTGAGTTTAATGGTAATTCCAAACAGGATTATTTCAAATTCCTTCTCATCATTAGTTGTCTGATTCGTTGATATTCTCTTTCCGGATGAGTGAGAGTAGACAATCCCCAAAACAGAGTGGAAGAAATACACCAGGCTTAAAAGGTTAAGGAATGGACACGAGAGTTATGCTCTCTACCTCATTGTCAAATTATGTTGTGACGGTTTTCGCATCGATGTTCTATGTGGTTATCTATTCTGCAAATTTTAAAGTGACAGGCACCCTTTAAAAAGTGTGTTCAGGTCCTTTTCGTCAACCACTTAAGTCAGTCAAGAAGGCCTATATTTGGTGCTCCCATTATTTTCCAAAGTGCTATTATTACAATCACTAAGCAAACGTTTTAATCTTTTGAACTAAATAAACGAACTTGGTAACCGACATCTGTCGCATTCAGTTCACAGGTAAGATGTAATTGTTTCCGGAAAGAACACATTACCACGCTGATTTCAGCCAGTCATACGGGATAAATGGGAGTCATTTGAAGTGTGCAAAACGTCACTTTATGCTCGCATATTTGGACACAGACAAAATATTCACTTGCGATTCCAGAACTAACAAACAAGGAATGTGTGTTGACTATGGGTTTTCCAATTAAATTTACCAGCAACTACTATGACAAGATGTACCTTTGGGTCTACAGAATGGATTCACTATTCCCACAAAACAGGACAGTTTTAAGGTCCCAGATATGCTTCCTATAGGGTTACATTTCTTCTGGCTTTCTCATTCAGGTTCCGCTGAGAGCTAAATCTTCGAAATTAACCCACATTGCAGTGACTCGTAACGCGGGTACCTAGAGCACAAATCTACATAAAAAGCCGACTTGGGAGGGAGCTGTTCACACTGTAGATGAAGTGTGATAGGAAGTGAGGAAATGCGAAGTTAGGAAATATGTCTTATCTAGATGAAGTTTCGGAATCCGAGTTTCACATCAAAAGCCAAAAGGGTGTTTGAAATCTTTTCCATATTATTTTATTAATCCGATGTGACTATTTTTAACTTCGTTGAAACCACGATGAGAGGTGGACAATGACGCTGATCCCAGAACAATGAAAATTTACAAATTCAAATCAGCTATCTCTTGAAACAGGATAAGTCAGTTTCGGTAATTTCTCAGCTTTGCCGGCCGGAACAATAAGGCACAAAAATTTAAAGAGAATGTGCTCATGGCATGAGATCATAAATAGGACTGCTCTGAACTCGCCGACAACACTTCTGCGGTTTCATCCTTCGTGTAGCTCATCAAGTAGGACTAGTTCCCAAGTCCATAAAAACATTATATTCTTGAACACCACTTTATGTGAAACCGGCGGATCAAACTCCGTTGGGTCCCAATGAAATCTCTTGCTTATGATGTCATGAACGTAAAAACATCAGACGTTAACATTTTAGTCATTAGAGTGAGTTATTTTCAGGACTTCACTGGCTAGATTTGTATGTTGGCCAACTAAAATTTAAAAGATGTAGTGATATAGGACTACATCGGATACCTTCAGTCATGGTGGCCGAATTTCTCGGGTCTCTATCGCATACAACTTTCAATGCATTTTTTAATAAAGAGAACAGCTACAATCACTATGGATAAAACTAGTACCGATTAGATTGTTTCGGAGTATTTTTTGAAGAAAAATTATGCCAACGTTAGTAATAATAATAATGAAAGAATAATATCCCCTACTGACTTTCCGTAAGTTTTGATCCCATAGCAGATCAAAGCACTCTGTACCAAAAAACGTTAGTCTGAAAAATTGCAGTTTTTCAAACAGAAATGTCAAAAAAGTAACAATTTTAGATCTACCCACGCATCTAGGATTAAGTATTTACAAGCATTCGAATGATAATGTCTTTCTTCGTGATGAATTGAACCGGTTTGTATGAAGTAACATGTGGTGGCTTGTCAGTATATGAAACGAATTTTCACTGTTGCCGTTATACAAGCATGAATCATTTGATTATGAATGAATAAGATACAATATGAACATTTGACGTTGGATTCCTTAACTCGCGGGTCGGATACCTGCACTTGACATCTGGTCCAAAGACGGAAAATTATTTTAAGTCATCCAATGAGGAACGAGATGTTAACTTACAAGAGTGACTACTTGAATGTTTACCCAGCTGACATCCAGTTGGGTTGTGGCAAATTCTGGTGTTGGATACTTGTCACAATCACGGATTCCAATAGTTATTTCCGTTTACGTCTAGTTTTGCAAACGTGTGCGTTTTCGGAAGCCAGACACTTTTGATTTATGCGCCCAAATGGGGTTGCTCTGGTGCGGCATGAGCGTGCTTTGTCTGAGAGGGGCAGATGCAGTATTACGCGCCATAACTACGTCCACGTCTTAAGCAGCGCCCAAAGTCTGGGTTTCAGCACAGCCATTGTTTACAAACGTTCCGAGATGCTTCTTGGATATCGTGGCAGACCTGTATGGGAATTGATATGAATGACAAAGTTGATAAGTTTGAAAACCGACTTAACTTTTGTTGAAGGCTCCATAGTATTTTAACTGGAGTAAATTAAAGTTTGCTATTTTGCCTTCCGGCCAAGCAACCTACATCGTTAACCATGGAACAACCTGACCATAGCAGCATTCGCTAAACTCAATACATTACACATAAGTTTGCTAAAAATTTTTCGACAGCCTACGACCAGTTTTACCCTTCTTGGGGCTCATCAGGTAGGCACATTTACCAAATTTCCGTCAACCTTAAGTTCTAATTGAACCCGAATTGCACGAAGTTAGCGAAATACGTCATTTGCAAACATAAACGAGGGATTCAGCTGGGTTCCAGGTGGGTCTCTCTCTCAAAAAAGATTTTTGCTCTCCTTATTAGGGTAATGGCATGGCATAACGCAGCTGTGCCTGGCGTCAGAAATATTATCTGGAAATACCCATATATGGTGCACTTGTCTGTACATAAAGTATTCTAACTGCTAATTATGCGTCGATGTATCCAGTGTCCCATGAATGATGTACGAAGTTTGTTATTGAATAACTAATTTTGAGTGGCTTGATTCTTAAAAGCATGCTTCTCTTGTATTTAATATTCATCAGGTGTAAAGTGGTGCCTCAAAGACAAGTGCCTAAGGATTCAAAATGCCTTTAAGAAGAGACTTGGATTTATCGTTTCTGAATTTAATTGCCTACTGGCGTTATTTATATGGAGCTTTTCTCCGACTTAACGCTGGATTTTTGGCAGCTCCAAGGTTGCATTCACATCTTGGGATCCTCGAAGCTTCTTCGTGATATGCTTTGTTAATCTTATTACTTGTACGCTACGTGGCCACGTACTATTGTATTGTATGTATTGTATGTCTTAAGTTAATGTGTCGAGCTATATTGGATTAATCGGGCGATTCTCAGATCTGAACCCCACTGTCGTCTTCAAGTACAAACTACTGCATCGGTTGTCAACCTCTAGGTATCTGAAAACACTGATTTAAGTAGAAACCAAGAGGCATTTAGTGGTATCTATTCTTTGTTTTCTGTCATCCATTTTGTCTAGCATTGTTCTTTCTCAACTGTTACCTGGGTATGTGAGCCAAATATACCTTGGGTTCCAGCGCAACAGTCTAACACCTCCACTTCTTGCTACTCGTGGCTCCTTCGATCCGTATCTTCTCGCACCATTCTCACAGATGTATGTTCGTTTTATTCAAAAGCGGATATCTGTGCTCCTATTTGCAGTTTATATTTGGGACATAGGTTTAAAAGGATGTTTGGTCCTCAATTTGAGTCAACTCCTTCGCAATCACTGTTTGTGTTTAGCTCATCTGATTTCATTAGGAGCATCATGTTTTCGCTGGAGATTCTATTTGGTCATTCATTTCAGAAACATTTTACCTATCTGTTCAACATGAATGTCGCGTTCCATTCTTCAGCAGCCTGCACTTTGACACAACCAACTGCAACATCTGTTGTAATCTACCGATGAATGCAGCCTCACCTAAGGATATAGAAGGATTACTAAGTTCAGTACTTTCGCCAGCTGAAAAGAAAATAGTCTCACAGAGCTCAAGTTCAGGTGCTGCTTATACGGGGTGTCACAGTATGAATAATGGGAACATGGTTTATTTTCTGGGTTATGTTATAACAGGAGTGATCTGTCAATGAAAGAGGTAGTTCACATTTCGAACAACCGACTTACTGCTAACCGGGTGGGGTAGAATTTTCATATTTCATCTCTGCAACAGTTTCGACTGTTAGTTAACCAACGAAAACAGTCCAATTTAGCATACTTCTTGAAGTTCCGGCTTTTTGATATGGTTTATTGTCACTTAGAGAACGAAACCTCCAAGTGGAAATTTCCATTTTCCCTCTTAAGTTTTAAATCAAATCTTGCAGGTACGACTACTGAGAGACACCCTTTACAAAATCCTCGTTTTCTTTCACTCACAAACAATCATAGGAATGAGAAAACTAAAAGGTCTATTGTGGTAGTCAGCTAATCTTTGCGGAATCAGCGACTCTGTTTCTCATTGCATGAAAAGCGGATGGGCACAAGAAGGGATGGGCACAGGTGGAGACAATAAAGTCACCTTAATACTCTCTGAACACTCAACGTTCGTGGTAAGCCGTAAATACCACTGACAGCTACCTACACAAACTGTCTTCATATCTATCCTGTTGGCTCTTGAAACCTTTGGCATCAGGTGTACCTCACAAACATATTCTTACTAAATTTAGTAATATACCAGGACTGCTACAAACCAGGCTGCATGAAGCTGACTCATAGGCTTCGGTTACATTTGGAAAAGACGCTATCATCTGTGCCAAACACACCGAAGTTACACTGGTGGTTTGAGGAATCGTTATAAAAACGCTGTTTATTTCCACGTTATGCAAGTTTGTCGTAGAATCACGGGACCGGAAATCCTGAATGCCTATGATGTCCAAGCGAAGAGATCTAGTTACCATTCTTTTTAGGACCATCAAAGTGGTTGTCAATTAGTCCTTACTTCGGTCATTCGACTGGTTGGTTTTTGGAAGACCGGCGATATTTCATATATCAACCTGTCAATATGAACATGGATGTCGTTGTTCCAGTTAGGAATTTAGAAAATATGCAGAGTGCCAAATATAACAGCCTTGAAACCGCGCAAGCACAGATCGGAGCAAATCGTGAAACCGTTCTATTTTTCTAAGGCGGATCTAGCTGATGATAAATTATTACGGCCCAGTAAAGCTGCAAATTCAAAAAGTCTGCTTCCAGATCGATTAGTTTCCGGTATTCATTGAGAACAGAATAATCTGCTTACCCCTCATAGCAAGATTTAAGGCAAATTACGCAGAGATTTAAATTAGCCGGCATGATTTCGTGGTGTTTCCACTGCTGTTCGCTCCTCCACACTCATAAATTCCCTTAGCTTCAAGTTCGCTTCCACCAAGCGTACTAAATAAATTCATCGGCAACATTTAATGGATCAGTCACATCAGGCGGCATCGGAAGCTATCTTCAAATACACACTCTTTATATATTTCCAAGAAGAGATATTATCGTTATTTCAGTAAGCATATCTCTAAACATACAAGAAAAACGTCGGACTCGTTGCTATAAGTTTGAATGTTGTCAACCCAGTCTTCTATTAAACTGCATATACTAATTACAGGCGAGATAAGAAACAGTGTGAAATGAGAACGAATGTTCTACACAACTGAGACAACAATAAAGAGAGCTGTTCTTTGAGGTGCGGAAATCCTAGCGCGGTAAAAGTACAGTATTTTTGGCTGGCAAACCAGATTCAGAATCATCTGCGTTTATTATGCGATAGAGCAGGTTAGACACTTGTAAGTAACTTTTATTAAGCTGCCGTAGGGTCACGCGTTCACAATAGGCCAGCATCTGTTTCTGGTCTGACCTCTTATCGAGCGGCAGCTGATAAACCACGTGTATACTGGGTAATATCACATGCGGTTCGCCTTGAGCCATGTACGTATAACGTCCCGTATCTGGCATAAACCTAGGGAAAAGGGTAAAGGAGGCATCTTTAAAAACATCTCCACGCTAACTAATCTCGCGGCGCTTTCAAGTCATCTAAGCAACCGAGACGTATGGTATGGTGGCCAGCACTCATCACAAGACAGGTCTAAGTACACAAATCCAGCTAGCTAGTGTCAGCTAGTGCTCAATTTGATATGTACAACCACGAACATACCAAAGACCACTTTAGAGTATTTCTATACGAACATATGGAAAACAAAGCTAAACTCAATCAGAATGAATATAGTAAAATGAATCGCCATATATTACAGTGGAATGTAAGTAAATGCAAAGTAAAACAAAGCGAAAAAATGTGTTGCGAAGTACATCGAAATTATGAGTGAGATGGAAATGAAAAAAATTTGACAACCCAAACCAGAAGCAATAGAACGCAAAACACTCGAGTTTCCTGCAGGCTTGACTGGTGGTGTTCACCCTGTATAGTTATTACACTTTATCTTTATGCAAAATAATTGACAGGATAATGCCGTGTCGTGGGCTAATCTCGTGAAACCATAAAAAATAACTCTGGATGTGCCGAATATTCACCTGGTGGAGGACATCCGGACTGCCGTTCTAATGAGGCGTAAACAAAGCTATTTCAATGTTGATTGATTGATGCAACACAAAACTACAACACTACAACAAAAAATGGTATGATTCTAGCTCACGAAGTATTGAAAAATTATTTATTGTTATGAAAAGAGAACAATTTTCGCCAAAACTTCATCCATCTGGAGATGGTCTGCAAAATTTTATTTCGATGGCATCGCTGAAGCTTTTGATTAATTAGTTTTTCACTTCCCCTGACCCAGAAAGAAGGTTATTGCATTTTATGTCACCAACCAGCAGTGTGTGAATACCATATCTAAATGGAGTTGCACAGAAATATATTTCCATACTGATCACATGGTTACTGCACTTCAAGGTGTGTGTATCATACGGTATACATTATGACATTCGGTGTAAATGCAACAGTAACTGTTGGTGAGATCATGCTGCTTTAATCGTTATCTCTCTTAGTAAGTGAGACCGCATCCAGTATTATCGACCGCTGTTGTCAAATATTTTTGTGATTCGAAAGGGGAATATTCAGAGAGAATGGAGAATCGAGAAAATATCAGCTGTTGCAGATGGAACGGCAAAATATCTCCTCGATCACATCGTTGTCTAGCGTAATGTTCCTCACTAAAGAAGCATGTCTCACATCGGACTATCAAGAAAATAATAAAGAAATCTTCTTCAATATCCATTTTTTGCCTCCATTTGTGAATGACCAAGTGGTGCAGGTCTTATAGACCTGACTAGCGTAAAGTAAAAAAACTATTTTTATATATTGTTACCAGGCTTATTTCGGGCCTAGTGTGGCTTGCATCCTGATAACCAAATTTAAGATTAATTGGGACGTTTATATTTTCAAAAGGCCTTGGTTAGGAGAGCCCATATAAGGAGATGCACTAGATTAATTCGACAGTGCTACAGTATGGCAACTAACGACAAACTGCCATGGACCCGGTGGGCTTGACACTTCCAAATTCATCTGGAGGAAACTTTGAGACTATGGTAACAAAAAGTTTTTCCTCATGGAAATCACCTTACAACGACATTTAATGATAGTTAAGGGTTCCACCCCAATAAACTTCATAAAAACAACACGCATTAAATTCCTAACGCAACATTTCTGCAAAATACATATACTAAACATCAAGGTAAATCCATGTAGGAATCACAAGGCGCAAGCGGGACGCATAAGTCCATCAATTAATATTAATAACCCAAAATATTGATAGTACTTGAATTGGGAGCTCCGTATACACGTAACACATACCAAAGGACGCCTTGCGACAGACTTTTGAACAATCCACTCGTATTACTGGAACTTACCATTTGTCAACTCGGTTCGGTGAACTCCGAATCTGACAAAGTCCGGGGGTCGGACGATCAACAGAATTGAAAAAAATAACACAGATGTGACTTCAATTGATCCACCGACCGTTCCTTTCAGAGTCACTTGAATAAGTGAAGACATAGACAGACGAAGCTCACGAAAACAGAACAACCGCGCATCCGCTGTTCTCATTCAATCAGGAGCTGTCCTCTGAAGCTCATCAACCACAATGATAAACGATTAACCTGGATGGTTGTTTTGATTGACCTGAAAAAGGTTTTCCGCTGAATTGGGAATGCCGGAGTATAAAATATTATCCTATTATATATCACCTTTAAAATTTTCCTATGTACGTCATTTAGCAGAAACCGGAACATAGCTATCTGTTTTCAAGAGAAGATATAATTTCCTGAGAGTGGCAGTAGGTGTTGAGAGCAATTTATATTCTTTGATAGTGGGTCCCATTTTATCACCGTCTGTCTGATCTAATCCAAGTAGCTTTAATTAATTTACCGGACAGACTTGTCACGACTTCCGCTTGGGAGTGTAATTCCAGCCGATTCGACGCCATGTATTACCAAGAGGCGGAAAGCCACAATACAACATTTAACGTACGTGAGAATGTGACTGTTTTTCTTCTGTTAACAAACTGGTGTGGTTTCCTTAGTATTGTGTCACGGAATACTTGCAATCCTATGGAGAAAAGTAAGATATATTGCTGATTGATTTAGCAGACTTACCTTGTGTGGTGCGTTAAGAACTACGCGGTAACACAAAATAAGTTGCATTAACCACAATAATACAAGGCAATCTGTCCACCGAAATGGATGGTTTCTGCTTGACTTGTGGATAAATTGCGTTGTTAACTTTTACACTGAAGATGAGTTGCATTTTGAGCCAAAAGCAACCGAGCGACCTCTTTCAGTTCCTATTAGCAGTGCACTCTAGTGGTGGAAGAAAGAAAGGAAGAAACATTTAGGGGTAGCTAATCGGAAAATCTGGTGCAAGAACCACTACCATTTGGTAGAATTTTCAGACGTAGCCACTATGTGGCGTCTCACACGTGACTGCTAGTGTCAACAAATAGACTCATTCCGAAAACCGTTTCATCATTCAACAAAATAGGGGGATAGGATATCTTGGGATAAATCCACTTGCTTATGAGGTTACCGGTGAAAGATCTAATTACAACCAGCTAGCTTGTTTCCCTGCGCTGGTTATTTACAATCTGGATAGATGATTAGATTGTAAGGGAAGTCATTTGTGCCGGACTTTTAGTAATCCAGTGTTTCAGTGACTGAACCGAACTTCAGAAATTTAGCCATTGGTACCCAAAACGTCGGATTATTAAATATGAATGACTGTTTTGCAAGAAATTGCTTTTTACACGAGATTTTTCAAGCTTTTCCACCTCCGTGACTATAAAGTGTGGGCAAACAGTTATCTCCGCTTTAATGGATATAGTTACATGTTGTGAAAAATCCAGATAGTAGCTGTTCATTAACACTCTATGTAGCGCAACAAGGAATATGTGAACGCCAATCAAACTGGATTGTCTTGCGTAGGCCGACTGTTCAGTGGCATCCGTTTGTTTGAATCGCGCAGACGAAAAATCCAAAATTGATCTCTAGACATAACACATTACCCATTAGGTTGTTGAAATATACTTGGTAGCTCAGGATCGGTTTTGCCTTTCCTGGGGCTCATCAAATAGGCGCAGTCCACGAGTCAACATCAACTTAATGTCCTAATTGAATTCAGTTCAGTTGAGTCTTCCATTTAGATAAGATTAGTGTGCAAATGAAGTTACGTGGCCAAGTTTGATTTCTTTTAAAGTGTGAGCTAGGCTGTGTCATGTTTACTAATCGCATATTTAAGGAACCGGCCATAAACGAATGGTTCATGGTCTGAAAGCTTTGTTTGTGTACTGGGCTTCTTATACACATCTGTTTGCTTCAGTTATGCCAGAGGAATGGCGGACCCATTGGTTGCCTGACCGTAAGACGTATATATTGGTGGTTTAAGCACACGTGTGTTGAGATCAGAATGCAGATAAGAGGGCTGCCTGAAGTAGCTGATAATAGTTTATTTCGAGAACAGTTTTCAGCCGGACTTCAACGGAACTGGATGTGCAGTATCATACACTTTGCGGGTGGTGGTACTGACAAGACACAATATACACAGATACAGGAAATACTTCTGCATTTAGCAAATGCATTTCAGTCATGTTTAGCAGGAGAAAACCATGGACGATCATATCTGATCTATTTAAATCACAGTGAAACACTACGGTTTTCAAAGAAATGCTAAGGCTCCTTGTGTTGCCATGGTAAAGATTGGCGTGGTTACAAGTTGGCGGTCCTTGACCATGATTATCTCCCATAATTTAGTGTCACTATGTTGATTATACTCCGGTAAAAAGGTGGTAAAAAGCTCATGATACAAGCTACGAAGCGTACTCAGATCGTTCGACACAACTATTCAATTTATTATATTTCTTGCATTTTCTAGTCATATGCCTTGTGCTGTGCATACAAAACAATGAATTGTCTTTGCACAACCATATTAGCGTTTTTTGATTGAACACTTGTCAGGCGTGTAATAATTAGAGATACACACACGGCTAGTCCATTATTTGTGGCCCAAATGGTGGCTACTGTTCCTGGTGTATATGAATATCAGGGTAACAATGGAAAAATACCACCCAAAGAATGAATTCGATCGCTGGGTTTATGCTGCGAGTGTGAACGTATTCGGTTATATCCGCTCAAAGTACGAGAAACTCCTAAATGAAGCTCCGGTTTATTGGAATTGTTTAGCATACTTTATATTAGTCTAATTTCTATTGCAGTTTTTGCTGGTAATAAGGCGTACAATGTGCCCATAAATTTGCAATTTTCATAAAGTACTCAAGTATGAATTTGATAGCATTGATATAACCTAGATCTTTATGGATACAAACATTTGCCAATGTAGCCGCGCTGTTTATTGTCCTGACGGCACTACCAATTGTCAAATAACTCGCTTTTATAGAGGAGTTTCTTAAACTGCTCATTTAAATTGGATCTAAACAAAAGCTTTTTTGGTTGTGCATTATAAACCTAAACTTCCTTAGCTTGCTAAAAAAGGATACACGGATACACGATAAGGTTCAGAAAGGAGGAGGTCAATTATTACTTCCTACATGCGAATCCACAGAGAATTCGCCGTGCCACTTTGTTTTTGCAACGTGTGTTCAGATCATTCGACAAGTTTTGCAACAAACACAAATCAGTTCCACGAAATCTGGGTTTCAACAGAGGTCATTATTCTAATGTCTAGTCCACCAGAAATAGATCGATCACGATTCTATGGGTGGTCTGATATTTGGTGCAGAAATATTTGTGCGTGCGCGCACATAAGCCATGCGTCGCTCAGCTATCACAAAACGTTTCGATGTTTGAAGATAAAACGAACAATTTGACGTCAACTTTGTTGCCTGAAATTTTATAGACTTCAATTAGCTTGTAAAACTATACTTCAGGTATTGTATGGTTTTTAGTAATAGCGAAGGAGCTATAAAAATAATTCCAGAGTGTAGTAAAGGGCCTCTGAAAACTAAAAATGAATTTAGCGATAGGTTTGTGCCTGCGCAAGGTAATAAAACTGATTCAGCTTAACCAACTAACAATGGGCTGATATCAGCGCTGTTTTATTAAACAATTTTTAGTAGTTCTTTCAAGACGGACACATTCACACAAACACTGTGGGCATTTGGAGATTGCTTCATTTTTTACAGCAAATATTTGGAAACCATGGAATTTCGCAAGGAAATAGAATTACACGTGGTGAAACAACGTTTGTTAGCACATTGTCATTTTTAGCGTTTGTCTTTTAGCTAGAGTAAAAATCAGATAATGGATTCCAACAATCACAGGTCAAAATATTTAGTTGAAAATTATCGCACCCTATAGCAGTTCACATGTCATGTTGACTAAAAATAGAACCTAGTAGTATTAATCGGTAAGAAAATTCAATCAAATCTTGTCTAGTGAAGTAAGGTTTTATTCATTGCATTCATTTGAAAGAAAAAGATCAGATGGTGGGTAGTTATATCGTTGTTATGGAAATATCCCTAGATTTAAATTAAATTCCGGCAAATTTCTGACGTTATGAGATATTTAGGGAACAAAGCCTGGTTAACCGGAGAGACTTTAAGGTAATTTACGTGCCATGTAGGTTTTAACGAAATTGGAGTGTGCAATAAGCATGGTAGTCCAACAAGAGGCATTGCGAGACAAGACATGAGACCGGTTCTGTCTGGACATGCAAAAAATATAATCCTGCAGAGTTAACATCGCAAAAATGACAAAACGGTCATTTGTTAGGGGTGGCCGGAATTTCGGTGAACGATTATAATCACTTGGATAAAGTTTCTTTTGCAGAATACTACACGTGGGTACCATTAATTTTCACCGCTTTTGACATTGTTGATTAACGTCAAAACATACCTCCAATAAAAATTCAACGCCAAACTTCCGAGTATTTGTCACGGAAAATGAATATCAGAATGAATGCACTTTTGATGTGACCACAAAAGGCTTGCTATATCAAAACTGGACCGCCGGCCGCATTGGGAAGTAGCAGACTGATTTATGGGAACTTTTCACGCGTGACGAAAAAAATCGAAAAATATTAACCTTCATTTCATTGTTATTACTTGGGGAGCCTACCCTCGAATTTTGAGAAACGGAAAGTGGGTTGTCAGTCCTAAGAATCCAAAAATTTGGCAAATCGTTTCACTGACTTTTAAGTGGCTTACGAAATTGAATGCGGAACCATCCAAACTGGTGGGTTTTTACCGTACGGAGCGTCGTCTTTGCTGGACCGCTGAATGAACCCTGACTTCTTTAGGCTTTGAGACTCCGAATTTGCACCAAACTACCGCTTATTTGATAAAACATAAATTCTGTAGTTCATATGTCAGTCTGAATTCATTGACACTGTAAATGCCGCCTATTCTATTTTTATGATCATTCATTGATCGGAGCCATTAGCTTAACATTAGCATCACTTTTCTGGATATTATTTGTGTATCTAAATCATATGCTTGCAGCGAACATGTTCCAAGATGAGAAATATTAATGCTTCACACTATTTTGATTACAGGGGTGCTCGAAAGACAAATTATTTTCTCTTGCCCTATAAGAATAAAGAGGTAGAACAGAGAGAAAACTATAATTTTACTTTTATTCTTCGAAAAACGTCGAATAGAGATATACCGACCACAAGAGAACTTATGCGACAACGACCGTATGCCGTACACGTTCGTCAAAGCAGTTATCGTAAGTCTGACACAATTTTGATTCGCTCGTGCCAAATCTGATGCACACTGTTACCGTTATACATAGTTTAAAGTAGGTGTCACAAATTCCGACTCATTGCGATATAAGCGAACTGGAGTTATTTCCACGTAAATGATCGAATTCCCAAGCGATGAAAAAGCAAATGATCCCATGCCCGATAATACATACATTTTCATTTCAATGGGTACTGTTGGTAATCTGGTCATTAGTTTATTTGTTGGGAGAGATTGATTTGTAACCTGTAGGAAAACCGGCATAAAACTGGGATAATTTGCACTTAGTTCATAATCATACGGGTTCTGAATTTTTGCATCAATTGCAATCAATGCTTCCTGGTATCCGGATGATATTATCGCCTGGCCCAACACAAATCCACAATGATAATTCAGGGTCAATAGTCACTAAATTCGTTAGAGAGGAGTGTATGGCATGTAAATACGTCGAGCGTAGGGTGACATTCATGGTGGCTCAGTTGCTGAAACGCTTTTTAAATGAACTAACAACTGTAGATTTGATTCTCGTCTAACAGCGCTTATTTTCACCTCTGAATAATTTGTGCTTTGTCCTATTCCAGCCTGCGATTTATCCTTAGTTGGAAATCGAGAAAGCTCTGTCAACAACAAGTAGCTGACTAGGTGTATTACTACTCCTCTAGCCTTAGTTCAAATATCCAAATCACCCTGGTACCTGCGCCAAGGCAAATTCCAAATTATCACAGAATAATTCCAGGGTGATTTCACTGAATGTGTAAAGGCGATCGCCTACGATGGAAAAACAAGTAATATGTTGATTGCTGAAGAATTTGTAAGTGGGTTTCGACCTTCAAAGTTAACTAGTTATATCCCCCTCTTTAGGTAGATTTTTTGAGATAGACGCACCTATCAGTTCACACAATTTTCGTCTGGATATCCTTCATCCTGTTTTGGCGTGACTGCACCAATTCGTAAATTTAAAAGAGAAAAGCCTTGGATATTCCTTTCAAGCTCATAAAAATTAAACGTGCCGGTGTTCAAACTCGGAGTAGGTGAGTCGCATGGCGAAAGGTTATTGCTGCGTCCCGGGGCGATATAGACATTCCATAGTTGTCACATTTGGGAAGGCAAGACTGCTTGTGTGCAGATAGTATTCCTAAGTTGCTCAAAGCCTCAAATTATTAAATCCCCTCACTTTGTGAGCCGATTGGCCCGTCCATCTAGACAACCTACTCAGAAGGCATCAACACCTTTTGAAGAATAGCAGGCAATTATTTTTCATCCGACGCCAGTTACAAGCTTTGTAAAATTTGTAGTGAAATCACTCTATCTCTTGAGTTGCATTCCGTCTCTTCTGGCCAAAGTGTACTCATTTGGTTTTTACAAATTGCTACAAATCTTACTCATATGACACAGCTTTTCCGATCCTAAAGACGAGGGAGAGTGTGCAACTTACTGTGTGGGTATTATCTTTCCCAGCAGAAACGTCAAACCTGCTGTGGTTCCCCGGGTGGTTTGTACATTCACCTGCAGGCTCAGGTGGGGAAGGAGTAAATATGAACTTCTTTCAACGCCAAACCTGAACACTTTAAGTGAATGAATGATTACAGTTGTTGGTCATCAAAAATCACAAATTCCCAAACGTACACCTAGGCCCTGATCAGCCGTATAGTATCTTGAACACCTATCCTTCAATGTCAAATAAACAACCTGCTGACAGCAGCCAGTTATGAGTTAAATCTTGGTTAGCTACTGGACTCCCGCCCTCCTGTGAAAAAGCTGTAAACGTGACAAGTTCAGAATTACTGAGATATCTGCTAGTTGGCCACATTATTATTGGAGAAGAATCAGTTGTCAGCACCTACTGAAGGTCTGATGCCACGTGACTGTTTACCTGCCGTCCTGAACATTATTTTTATTGCGCATGTATATTTGAGTTGTGATACTGATCTGAAAGATCACAACATCAACACTTGATACAAGGAATCTGAAAAAGATGTGAAAATTCTACGGTTACGCCGACCTTTCAATTAGTGGGTACATAACCCGATGTAACACGACGGGGCCATTAAGTTGAAGTCTTTCAGAAACACAAACAAGCTTTAGTAAGAATGCAAAGGCTCTCATCGGCCGTTTCAGCAACTTGGACTTACCATCCATTCGAAACAAGGAGTTTTTTGAGATCTCGATTTCGGTAGCTGAAATGCAATTCACTGTATTTTCTGATGCATACCCCAGTCCACTGTAGCATGAAAAGTAAGAGGAATTCTTCCTAACGGAAGACTGTTCTATCATATTCTTTTGTGACAAAAAGGTCAATTTTGAATATTGCACGAGCAACGACTAAGGTTGCAGTCATGGGTACGTTTTGGTACTCAGTGTGAACAATCGGATACCCATAAAGAAGAACTGAAATTATTACCTTCAACGAAAGTGCGCGTGCATTCGCATGCACTCGTGACAGTGAGTAAGAGAACAAATGTCGTGCATTATTTGCTAATATAAAGTTACATATTGGATTTTCTATTGTATATAATTTCATTCGTGGTCTTTTCCATATTAGTAAATGCTGTTTAATATAGCTAAAACATATAACCTAACAGGCAATTTTTGAACCGTGATTTATCGTTGTATTTGAAGTTAAATTTTTATAAGCTAAATTTTCTAGACCTGGGAAGCTATTTCGGAAATGACAAAGTTTCACGGCGTTACAACTAGCTTGCAGGTACCAAGATAGACATTATCCAATCAAATGTACCCCAAACTGTTCCATAATAATGGAATGTGATGATGTATTTGACGTATCACAGGTTATTTCATGCTAAACTGAGAAATTCATCAGCTCACTCTAGATTAGCAGATCACCCATGACAGAATATGCTTTTCGTTTGCTTATTGACGAGATAGTAGGCTACAATATGCCTCAGGAACTGGGGCCTAATAAGCCAAAATTTTGTCCCCATATTGACACCGGGAAAAGAGTGACACAAATCAGAAGGAAAGGACGTTAATCTCAGTTGGCTTTTTTATTTACTGAGGCGATTTCTGTCAGTACATATAAAAACGGCACCAACCTTCTGGAAGAGGCATTTACAGTGAACTCAACTGTTCTGAGAGTTTCTTTTGTGTGTTATAACGAAGGGCGAAGAAGGGCTTGGTAGTTGGATTGCAAACGCTTCATCGCCAATCGAGGTGACATCGTCAGTGCGAGGTAGGCGAATTCTGACGATGTCATCTCGAGGATGAAGGGCTTGCAATCCAACTGCCAATCTCGACAAACAGACCAACAACCAAGCAGCGCACCGAAGCTACCTATATTCCACAACACTGTTGACCGAGAAGGACTTCCCGCTCAATTTGATCATATACCTAGAAAAACGTCAGACTGTCAGAGTTGTGCTCAGATTACTTATGATTTACAAATATTTACAAAGGCTTTACAAAGCCTCCGCAAATATGCTCCCCAAACTTCAGAATCGCAAGACCAAGTCAAAATATTTTTTCACACAGAAGTGTACGTCGCTTATGCTAAACATTACGATGAACAAGTCGAAAATCTACTTTGATCAATGTATTCACGTGTGTGTAGGTTTTCGTTGGTCTTCCGGCCACCAGTGATACTGCAATTGATAACTTTCTTCAGGATAATTCTTATTTGTTTCTTCATAAAACACCAGATACTGGAGCGTTAAAGTGACAGACGGGGCCGTTCCAGCGTGCCTAATTTAGATCATGTAGCTAACTGTCAGGAAACTGGACCGCTCCGGACCAATCAAGCTGAATTTTGAAAGCTCCCTGAGGTTAGCTAAATTAACAAATCAATAGAAATTGAACTGACCGTGGTATCTGGAGCGTATTTGCTTTGCGCAAACGTGGATCAAATGACTGCTTGGAGTTTCGCTAAACGGCTTTCTACAATCTAGATCGTTTGAGAAGCTTTGCATGGTCCCCGACGCATGGTATGTTACATCTGTGGCTCTGGCAGATGGTGCATGTGAGCGCACTCAAAAAACGCATGAAGCACTGGTAATGTTAATTAATTCGTTTCATCAGGATCATTCTGGGCATAAATTGGTCCGTTACAGGACAGCCAAATTATGCACATATACTTTCTTTAAACAACCGATAGCGAAAGGTACTCATACTGCATGTAGACTTAGTTCAATATGGATTGGGCACCTGCAACATGCGATATGACATGATAGGATATTCTGTAAACTAACATGTAGCATACATCTAATGTTAATTTCGTGAGTTTTTTAGAACGTGTATCTGAGGCATGTAGTTCTGGTTCGAAACAAAATGGTGGATTTTGTAACAAAAACCCTAACCCGCTGAATCAACCTGGTCTATTATTTTTAAACACGTGATCTCAGAGAGCATGTAAACAATGGGATACCAACACTGTTGACCGAGAAGGACTTCCCGCTCAATTTGATCATATACCTAGAAAAACGTCAGACTGTCAGAGTTGTGCTCAGATTACTTATGATTTACAAATATTTACAAAGGCTTTACAAAGCCTCCGCAAATATGCTCCCCAAACTTCAGAATCGCAAGACCAAGTCAAAATATTTTTTCACACAGAAGTGTACGTCGCTTATGCTAAACATTACGATGAACAAGTCGAAAATCTACTTTGATCAATGTATTCACGTGTGTGTAGGTTTTCGTTGGTCTTCCGGCCACCAGTGATACTGCAATTGATAACTTTCTTCAGGATAATTCTTATTTGTTTCTTCATAAAACACCAGATACTGGAGCGTTAAAGTGACAGACGGGGCCGTTCCAGCGTGCCTAATTTAGATCATGTAGCTAACTGTCAGGAAACTGGACCGCTCCGGACCAATCAAGCTGAATTTTGAAAGCTCCCTGAGGTTAGCTAAATTAACAAATCAATAGAAATTGAACTGACCGTGGTATCTGGAGCGTATTTGCTTTGCGCAAACGTGGATCAAATGACTGCTTGGAGTTTCGCTAAACGGCTTTCTACAATCTAGATCGTTTGAGAAGCTTTGCATGGTCCCCGACGCATGGTATGTTACATCTGTGGCTCTGGCAGATGGTGCATGTGAGCGCACTCAAAAAACGCATGAAGCACTGGTAATGTTAATTAATTCGTTTCATCAGGATCATTCTGGGCATAAATTGGTCCGTTACAGGACAGCCAAATTATGCACATATACTTTCTTTAAACAACCGATAGCGAAAGGTACTCATACTGCATGTAGACTTAGTTCAATATGGATTGGGCACCTGCAACATGCGATATGACATGATAGGATATTCTGTAAACTAACATGTAGCATACATCTAATGTTAATTTCGTGAGTTTTTTAGAACGTGTATCTGAGGCATGTAGTTCTGGTTCGAAACAAAATGGTGGATTTTGTAACAAAAACCCTAACCCGCTGAATCAACCTGGTCTATTATTTTTAAACACGTGATCTCAGAGAGCATGTAAACAATGGGATACTGGTTCACGGCAAGGTTTTCAGTCTCTACAGAGAGCGACGATAGTATAAAACTCAACAGTTTTCAGTTCCTCGTCTTGTGAAGCCGGGATGTTTCCCAGACACCTGCTGCAACTATTTCAAACCGAAATAAGTAATATACCACCAAATCTTAAGACGTACCAAGCCGCCCGTAATATGACATCATCAATCAATAAAATGTTCAGGAGCACCTGTTACGTTTTTTAAAATCCATGGGTTTAGGACCGTGGAATTGCAAGTTTTCCTGTTTTACAGCCAGAATTTTATCTATAACTGATCAACATTTCGGGATATTGTATCTAGTGATTTTTTGAGCGCATACTTATTAGAAATCGCGTTACTTCACAAGAATTCGAAAGGTAAGGCTCATATTAGTCATAAAACACACAAGTTATCAAAATGTAACCGGCGCACGTAAGTTACCCACACGTGAGCGTTTTCAGCTTCCTACAATAAATCATATGGACGAAGAGAGAAGGACTAGATGCACTGGAGGGTAAGACATGCCTGCACTAAACACACGAGTGGTAAAATATAAGAAAACAGTTGAT
>NW_008751986.1:177521-219150 GCF_000715545.1 Opisthorchis viverrini | reverse complement strand
TTACACAAAAACCAGTAATGAAATAAATGTAATTCCACGCTTGCAAAGATGCTGGCTTGTGCCACAGATAGGAATAAATTGCAACCTCACAGGAATGTCGGAAACCCAAGCTAGCTTAATACCTTAGGAGGCTTGACAGAGAACAATACGTTTAGCGCATGGACCTGAAATAACCGTCGCCGGTAATCCTAGCGATAGATGACTAGAAAGTAATGATCAGACCCAAAAGTTCTCAACTGATGCCACACCTGAAGTGATAGTTTTTCTGTTTCAATTTGATGGGCAACGTTTTTCTTTGTAACTGTGAGTTTTCCTAGGGTGATGGAGATATATTGTCTAGGGGTGGGTTTCCTTTTTTTATTGGTCGCACCAACATAACGAAACGTGCGGTCTAGCATTTACACAGCTTCGAGAAATTTGAATCTGAACATGTACGTACTACATGCACAACTTTTTCGTTAACGCTTATTCTGACTCGGATCAACTTTCCAAGTTCACTGGCATCTGGTTTTCTGAATGGACATGTGATCCGACAATAAAATCGCAAATGACTTTTGTATTGCTAAATACTACCATTTCACTACTGCCATTCCATATTATACGGTCGGTCTTTCTATCATTAGTGTTGGAGGGTATCGCCAGATAGGGACCAACATAAGACGTCTGGACAAAGGTTTGTGTGGCTCCGGAGAAAAAACCAACGAATAAACCTCCCTAGAAGATTTACGGATGGGAGAAAAATACGGAAACAGTTGAAGGGCCTGATGGTCTGCTTGAAACGTTATGAATAACTATTATCGCTACTGCTATGAAATGGACAATACAGGTGATTAAGTTAAGCCTCCCTAGTAATTATCTCTATTGAGACGTTGTGACGCGTGAAAACGATGTGGAAAAACAAGAAGAAATGCTAGTCATGCAAACGCGGGTGACCATCCAGGTACTGCACTTGTTAAGCCATCCGAAAGTGGTTGTTATAATTCGATGACTTGGCGGAAGAATTGTGAAAAAGCTTTCCATTGACAAGAAATACCCTGAGAGATGTAAGTTGCACATAGCTATGGAGTAACAAATTTACTAGATGTGTAGTTAAAGCCTAAATTATCGGAATTGAAGTTAATAGGTTTCGAGGGCGAGATGGCTCAGTTGTTAGAGCGTTACTAGCCAGAAGGTCCAGGGTTCGAGCATGACCTCTGTCCCTCCACTTCCCCTTTCTAGCCCAGGACATTATCCCAACCCTCATTCTTCCTTCGGGAGTAGAATGACACGTAGGCACTAAAAGGGTACTACAGCTGATTGATTTTATTTTTAGTAATTTTCTGAGTCAATCGCCTTGCTCTATGCGCAAAAAACGTATCCAGTTGCTGCCAGAATAATATTTTCAACAGTTTATGCACAGAAAAGAGGATGAACGTGTTTGCCTGTTTGTTGAGCAACGGCAAAGTATAAACTGGTAGGTTTTTCAGCCTTGTCTACCGATAACGATCACATTGTGGACATACCTAGAGACAGCCCAAGTTTCACAATCATATCTAGAAAAGTAAACAAAACAGAATTTCAACCTGTTTTTCCAACATGTACAACAATTGTTTGTGCAGCTTATAATTTCAAATTCGGATTCGGAAACTTTGATCTTTTAAGCATTTTAGAATTTATCACGAAAATTACTTTTGTGTGGTCGAAAATAAGAGTGAATCATTTAGCACCTATGTGCTAGCTGCCCATTATGGTAAATGGGGTAAGAGTTACACATATTTTACGTTAAGTTAGCTTTTACTTTAGTTATCCCTTACTTTGTCTGCACCTAAAACTGCATGCGCAAAGGATTGTGGTAAAGAATCAGATTCATATGAATTAACTCGTATTGGGCAATATGGTGCGGTGGCTAAAGTGCGCATTTACTGATCGGAAGGTCGATGGTTCGAACCCAGTCTCCGCATCTCGAATTCGCCTGTTTAGGCTTGGAAAGCCTGGTAGTATCCCAACCCTCCTGCTTCCTTCCGGTGGCATGGCACGTAGAAGCCGAAAGAGTATTACAGCTGAATGACCATTCAGTATTTAGGCGGTCATTCAGCACCTGTCCTTTGTTATCTCTTTCATAAAGAAACAAAACTTCGCTAAACAACGTCCTTCGAATTCTTGATTGGGCCCTTGTGCTGCACACCGTAAGAAAACTGTTTCACATAGTATTCAGCTCATGCAATTTCTTCATGCAAATGAGATCAACATCCAACTATAGTCATAGCTCTTCTGGGTTACCCTTTGTTTCCAATCGTAAGATAGCTGGAAACTACTCAAGTGAATGTCGGGTTTTGTTCCTTCTGAATTTATTTCATTTGGTAAGATTTGGTGGTGACATTAATCCATGGAGAGTATTTATATCCATATGGACAGCTTGCCACCGATCTAACTCACACTCGACTGCGTGCAGTTTATTTCACTGAAAAAATTGCAGTTAGTGACTTAATTTCAATGATTAATTCATCCAGAATATCTGGGTTGCTCATTCATTTTCGAAAGTCGCAAATCTTTAGGGATTATACGGAAACGTTTCTGGGTCATTAAATGCCTGAGAGCGGTGAACGGCAATATCATTCACTTTATCAGTATTTGTAACAATGCTTCAATTATTTCTACCAAAATGTGGTAAAAGCTCCAAGCAACTCATGCAGAAAGGAAAAAGTAACTATGCAATCAGCCTTAGTACTTTCGGCAAATAATTCATTAACACTTCAACACCATTACAAACAACATTACACATTACAACATTACACCATTGCAAACATTTGTTTGCAGCACTCGCAACCGGGGAATACGCTGGCTGGATTTTGCGGATTTTAGAATGATGGGATTTTGCTTGTCAGAAAACGCCCATAATGGACTTACCGGTGGACAGCTGTAGTCTTCTATCATATTTATTACATTTGTACTCTTCTATCAGACAAAAGGGCTTTTGTTGATTTGACTTAGCGCGCATGTCGGCCGGAACATGTATGATGTTCACTGTCGAGGATGAAGCTTCATGGCTATCGGGTTGCGGTTTTTTGCCCTTGTTATCATTGCCACATCAGAGTAAACAATTTGCAGATAAATAAATTATTCTGTAATTATTTGGATGGTGCAAAATTAATGACTGAGACAACGGAAGCCGATCGTGAAAGGCTCAAGGAAAGAAATGCAAAGCTCAAATGCCTAAGGGAAACGTTTCCCATTATTTGAGGTTGCTATCAATGCTTTTGAATTTCAATTCAGTTTCAACATTGCCTTAATTTGTTCTAGCGATTCTTAAAAATTAAGTGCTTTCCCATAGAGGTGGTGTTGAATTGAGTTAATCATTTGAGTGTGAACAAGAGAAGCTGTAACCAATAACAACCAACACAGAAACTGTTCCCAAGCAACCAGAATAGTGTAAATCCAATAGCTTCAAGAGTAAGATAAAAGTGTTTTACGACAAGAAGTTCAGATAATAACAACAGCTTTCAGGATATTGAAGAAGTGGTCTTGATCAACTGCTTTTAATTCTAAAATCAATCTTCTAAATAATCAGTAGTTTCACAAACGCGGTTCTGCCCTGTAGTTTGTGGGCGTTTTCACGTATTCACTATTACAAAAGTGTTGAGAAGCATAATTTAAAAGTATTCGTTTTGTTAGTATAAGAATTTACTAGTCAGAGAAACGGCATTGTATCCAAACAGGTTGCAACTCGCAAGATTCCATATAATCTCACCTGCTGGCTTAGGTACGATTTACCTCTGAGTGTATTGTCATGGACCACTTGTGAGTATGCATTCGAGTAGAGGGTACCCATTGAAATATTTGTAGTAAAGATACTGCGGATGCACCGTCACAAAATATAGTAGATTTCTGTCACACGCCTGTCTTCTCTCCGGCAACAGTCGAACGGTGCCTGTCTGAAATGCAGTTTAGGTACATCGCTACGTCGTCAAGTTTGCTAGGCGCAAGCAAGTAACTACACGTGTGCCACTGAAACCTCTTGCTCCGGAAGATTATTTCAGTAGGCCGGAGGTGATGAACTATGCTTTAGGTATGACTGGCATCCACCTAGAAATACAATAATCCCAATCTATAAGGAAAAAAGAATACCCAACAAATAGAAATAGACGTGATCCAAATGTGCATGTTTCCCATCCATCCAGTAAAACTCAGTCATGCCATCCGACTGAGAAAGTACATGCTTCTTTCACTTAAGTCGCTTTTGTATCTCAGCAAATCGGAAATGTGGGCTTCTGTGTAGCCCAAAAATCGGTTTCTACTAAATGATCCGATGTTTCCTAGGGTAGCGCTGAATACGACACAAGCTTGTTTTGTACTTCACAGCCACGTTAGAAAATAACAGCAAACAATAAATAACTTTTTGGAATACACACCCAACCGCAATTTTCCTAACAGAATTCACCAAGGAGTTTAATAGGCTTTTTGAGCGTATATATTTCCTCTTATCTTCTCTGTAGGGCTTTTGATACAATTATATATATATATATATATATATATATATATCTATATAAATATATCTATCTAGGTGCATCTACGTATGACCTTGTTATATCACAGGAGTATCATTCCCAGTATGTTCTGTCGGCATACCAAAACGGGTACATCAAAGCAGGTGCCACCCAGATGAATATCCACTGATTCTTTTATGTTTGTCTGTCATTGCTAAATTGACCTAGTGTAACGAAAAGTGGTGTATTCACCTGATCTAACGAAACGAAATATTTATAATAATTGTATCCTGCCAGAAGTGATCAAACACAAAAACATTTTTCAACTTACTACACCGGATGACACAGTAAACGATCAATGTGTACACGGTAAGTCTGGCTATTCCAAACCCTGCATTCACCGATTTTCACTGTATTGGAAGTACAACATTTGGGATGACATTTGACAGGTGAATTCGGGGACGGTCAGTACAAATTAGCAGTATTCCTAGCCAGGCTGTCTATATGAATTATTTGTCTAGGAGTCAAGAAAAATAAGGACTGTTTTTGTGCTTCTGCTGTACCGTCAAAATTGGCTCAGCTGCAAATACGCAAAATATGTGTAGCATTTCAAGTAGACTGATTGTTTAAAAGCACGAGATGTTTAGTGTGATAGAAAAAGAATAGAACAAACCGCTTTAATACATTAAGTGAATGCCATACATCGGTATTAAACTAAACACGAACATTTGCCTCTCAGCATTTGGCTACCTCTGCTTTCTTTATGAAGGACGTTGTGCTTTTATTTCAAAGAACCTCCATCAAGCCCCAGTATACAACTGTGATTTCGTCCAGTATGTGAGACGGATCTACGCCGAGAAAGCCGAGACTATACAGCTGTTTTACCCCCAATAAAAATCATTAGAAATGCACATCTTGAGAAACTCAGTATGATTTGAACTCAAAAACTTGGGGTTCGAATTCGCGTCGCCTGAAGTCACATTTCAGTAGGTTGCTTTGGGACTGTGGGCAACCAAAGACTAAACTCTACGATCAGGAGGGAGAAAACACTAAGCAAATTTGAGCGTTGTGTTTCATCCATCCCAGTAGGAATTGCTGTTTCACAGCGCGTAGCTATGGAGGAAGCTTTCAGAAAAAAGGTTATTTGAGGTTGATTTATGGGACTACCTCAGTGGTAATATGCCTGAGTCTACCCGGCCCTACGCATGAATTTCTTCAAGAACAAATTATACAGGATGGTTCGGAAGCTTTACGCTCTCTATTAATATATATTTAAGCCCATGCAATTTTGCGTACTTATCTTCTTGTCCCTTCTAAGACGTCTTACTGGAGAGAGGTTGATCAAACTTGGACGGAATAGAGAATAATTATTGGTAAATATGAATAGCAGGTTTATCAGTTGCATTGAAACAACGTCAGATAGAACCCCAAAGAGGCCTTTAGGTCATTAAACGCTATCGTATACGAATGAGGGTTGATTTGTAGATTCTGGGTGAACCTATTGACCGAATATTTTGTGATTGGAATCCAACCAATCTCAGTACTACTGCGTATGCTTAGACAATCTAGCGTTACTTCAGGCCTCACCTTTCTTTCGGGTGACACGCCACAAGATGAATGATACAAGTGAACGCTGATATTCTTTTTTAAACCCTGTTGTATTTATCATTATGGTATTTTATGTTTTTTTTTTCAATTTTCTCGGTTTTCAGTAGTGGTTGGATATTTTCCATCACAGCTGTCCAATAGAAACCTCTAAAATAGGCTCGCTTTTTAAAGAAACATTCAACCACTGTTGGAAAGTAGTGGTCAGTATACTCAGGCAAGGACAGTTGGATGTGGCCAGGTTTCCGCCTAAACTGTTTTATTAGTGGGCGGGGAGATAAGCTAGTTGCTAATTAAGGGTGAACCGACTGTTCATTAATTTGTGAAACATATAGGCTTACTCACATGATTTAATATAATGTAGCCGGCTAACTGGCCACTTCGTGAGACATTTGTTCTGTTCGAAAAACGATGGAAATCCTAACACCAAAATAGCCGATGAGTTACTTCCCTACAGACATGAAGCAAGCTATTTCAAAATAGCGTCAGGTATATAGCATGAACATAGTGGACACCCCTCGTACGTATGCAGTTTGTCAGAAGGTGGCGTGAACCATCAAACATGATTCACACAATAGCCCTATGCACGCGGCAAGAACTGTTACGGGCAGATAGTTCTGCAATACGAGCGACAAAACTTTTAACTAACTTTTCGTTATCACAATTACTTCTGTTGGTCCAATTGGTAAGTTTATTTTATCACAGGTAAACCCAGATCGGTGCATACATACAAGAAATGGGAGAAAAATCATATAATTCAAGTCCAAATGCACACGGGTCAACCGTAGGAAGCTGGTGGACGGAGATAAAATACTAAAACCAACACGGCTTCCAAGTTCGCATGCTACAGACAATTCACCCATGATACGAACTGCTAACATTTTGTTTCGAGTTATACACTGCCCATCTTCTATTTTAACTTTCTAGATTTTGCATGCTCTTGTTCACAAATCAATCCAGCTGCCAAAACTTATATGCTATCTGAATATTCGGATTGTGGAAGAAATGATCAAGCATGCATTTAATCACATTGAGCATTTCAGCCCGCTAAATTTAGTTTGAATATATTGACGCAGATACCTGGTGAAAAAAGTTGTTACATCATCAAACGCCGCGCTACGTTCTATTAGGTACAGAAGAGTGAGCACATACACCATTGCGAACTTTTCATTGTGGAAGTATCAAAAGTTACTCGTTTGCAGATGTTGAATACATGTTGTAGTGCTCAGTAACATGTTTAAAAGCAACACTTGATGAATTCAGTGGATTCATCACGTCTATGAATTTGAATGACTTGTAGTCAACTAATTAGAGCAAAATCCTCTAAGACTGAGGTGGTGTTTTCCAGAATGGTACAACAGTTCCATCAGCTCTATGCTTTTAAAGCAGCTGTCAGTTCATCGATAACTGTACACTAGTTAAAAACAAAGTTGAAGCCCTAGCAGATAGACTTCTTTGTTTAATTACTTTGTTGAATCTGCGTTCTGCCCGGTATGACCTACATCCTGGAAACTTCCAGAATAACAGACTGGAAACAAAAACTGATATGGAAATCCCCGATACTACCAGCGTTTGAATTTGTCAGGTCGGCCGTTCATTATGGACAGGCCGCGCTTCACATCTGTGATTTATCCTGTCTAGATTAATCCGAATCTCATGGTTTTTTATACAAAACGGAACGGAAAAAGCCATAGGAACAACAGTAGATTAGAATGCTGAAACTGACTATGATAACTGGAATCAGGGAAGCGGCTTACACACGCTTAGACAAGCATTGTTATTTCCATGGAATAAATAAAAGCATATTGGCCAAATAATTTCTGCTTGTCACGTGAAAACTAATGCTGACGCCACGATAATAAAGCTGAAAAGACTCGTACAGATGCCATGATCCAAAATTAACCTTTAAGACGCATATGACAAGTCAGTCCTATCCACTGACTTTCGACAGTGACGGTTTTTTGTTTATTATTCTATTTTGTCCATTCAGGCCTACAAACTGTCCAGGACTTTTAATGCTAAGATCGTGCTTGGCACCTTGAAACAACACAAACGTTGCCGATCATGTTCGCACTTTGCCTGTACTACAAACAAGTGAACGTAAAACGCTTTATCTGTGATACTGCTAACCAATGTCAAACATCATAAGAAGGTGAGCTTTGAACCTGCAAAAATGGCTTACGGTTGCATGAGTTCAGACCATAAAAATCTGGTGACAATCAGGGGAATCTCAAAGCATCTGATTGGTTCTATAGGTTCTTGCTCACTTATTTACCTATTTTAATTTGTGTCACGTGGAAACCTGAATGCAAATCCGCTGATTGAGATTAAAGCTTCAGCACAAGGTAACGAGTCGGTATATTGCAGCTATGCTTCCACACCTAAAGCTTTCACAGCAGAGTAGAAGATGTTCGTCGATTGATGGAATATTACTACTTTGCTGCCCCCTGAAAATGTGCCTCGATTTTCACGGGACCTAGCTGGCCAAGTCCGAGCGGGGAAACTAGAGGAATCATAGCTAAATGCAGAGAGTGCGGATCGTGTGTCATTAACCTGGACATCCTTTCAAACACGGAAATCTCTTAGATGCATAAATTGTTTAGATATCAAGACTTGACTGAGGAGAACTTTTGTAATGAAATATATTCCATAACGGCCGTTTATCAACCACGCATTCTGAAGCCCGAAGCGGAAAATTTTCTTCAAAGTCATCCGCTGTACTGAATAAAGGAACTTTGAGACAATGTTCCAGTGCAGACTGTTGACGAACATACGGTTGTAAATATGATCAGAGGCGCAAAACATTCCGTAAATATCCCATACCCTCTTGGTTTTCCGTGACTACGATTGTAATGCGTTTTAGCTACCGTCATATTTCCGACAAACTTATCCTCCTTTTTAAGGTGACTCGTGTTATCTGTAAGAAAACTGAAAGGCCACCCGGACAAAATAAGAATCTGCCCACTAGTATTTGTCACAAACTATAGTAACACATTATTTTCCACGTCATTGCAGATCCGTGGGGCGGAGCCTACGCAATAAAGTAGCTCTTGGGAGAAAAACGTTTTGAAAAATTCCATTGGATTACCATTCTCATTATTACCCCTTGTAGAGGCAGATCCAAACCTCACTAGGATTTACACTACCTACTGTGCTACGCCAAGGTTAAAATTAGATACACCTTTACGTGATGGTTTCTACAAAACAATCTGGTGTACACGCATAAAATAATGTACGTTCGCAGCGCCATATCTTCCATGCACTGCAGGAAGTCTCTGAATGAAACAAGTTCTATTTCTTTTGGGTATTGTGAAATATTCACACTTTAATGTCAACATTAGACAAAAATATCGCTGAAACAGAATAGCAATATTGATACAGCGCACACCAGAATGGCTTAAGAGGGAGAATTTGTTCAAGCGCAGGTGTTCAAATATGTCAAACAGTAATTTGGTGCATTTCATTATTTTTCCAAATGTAGACCTAACTAATTTCTATTACTGTAGACGTGTTGTTACACTGCAAAAAATGGTACGTAAAAATTTTTTAGTGTTTGAAGAATACTATGGTGGTACGTAGCCCGTGGTTTTAGGAATTTTGTTTTCCAAGTTTTATCCGATTACTTAAAATGATCGATGCGAAATGCCATTTTTACCAGTACCCTGTTAGTCTGCGTGCAGGTAAATGTTACCGAGCTAAACTGCCGCGCATAAATCCACAATAGCGAAAAGATCTCATAATAATGGACTTCAGCACTACCACTTTCAAGACAGTCAATAGCGATTAAACCTGCTTCCAGTAGAACAGGCGAAGTGTTCGCGAATGGACAGTAAAGTTCACAAAATATTATATATTGCATTCAGCTGCTTTGCAATAGGGCTATCCGCACTCAAGTCACGTTCAATAAAAAGGAAATGAGCCTTTCTGAGTACCGGTGAATGTGTGACACAACCCTTTGCTAAAGATAAGATAAAGTGTATTTTTTCAAAAGACTGAATACGCTGTATTTGTCTATACTGAGCCTCTAGCTTTATTGATGTCGTGGTTTGCACAACAGTTCAAAACCCAAAATCCAGTCTTTAAAATTTGGTGTTTACCACAAATGTGCATAACCAAAACGGCAGTGGCAATCAGGTTATGTTTTACAAGATAAGTCCAAACTATGTGCAAATCATCACTTGAATTGTTTTCTGGTAACTGATAGTGCAAATCGCCGGTAGGACCTTTTGCGTAGCATCACGACACTGCGTCATTCAGACAAAACATGACCCAGGCCATAACCAGAAACGAAACCAAAATGCTGCCACGTCTGCGAATTCATGATTACATCTCCCGGTTTTAATTGATTTTTTACTTTTATTCCAAGTGTATTCGGTTACAAGGTTGACATGCTTGTAATGTATAAAAATAGATGTATTGGGATATGCGGTTTCCGCATATAGTCACATATTCGTATTAAAGAAGAAACAGCTAGAGCTGGCATCATCTTGTGAAGGTCGTAATGTACATCAGGACACAAAGACCACCAAAACCAAGAGGTGCTAAAAATGCCGAAATAAATGAGAAAAGCCGTTTGCTGATTATTACTGGAGAATTTGGAAGTTTTCATATCTTCGCCATATACTCCGATTTTTCAGTGCTTTCAACTCGAATGAATGACCTCAAGTAAGCTCCCTTAATCGGCCAAAGTCTTACTAATGAAAAAGACCAATCCCATGTAATGTTTGGGACACTTCTTGAGCTAATCGTCAGTCAAGCTGATGTTCAGTGTTTTTTGAAGGTCACAGAAGAAAATCGGCAAGATTTCAACACAGAGCATCTGATGTTACATATTTAAATGAGTGCTCACAGGCTCACAGGCTTGGTAGTCTTTTCTTATGTAAGCTCAGGGGCTGTAAGTTCGCGGAGCCTGTTGGTCGGTCTGTTAACTCCGGAATCTCTCAGCTAATAGGTAATTTCACCTGTATCTTTACTTCGCGTAAAATTGTGGTCATTGCAATACCTGGTCCATCCTGATTACTGATCCCAGTAGGTTAGTGTCTGACAATTTATGCAACATCAACTGCTGAATCTGGGATAGTACTAAGAAATAAAGCCTAATTTAACTAGACTTTATGATACCGATCACTCAGTCCCACTTATTAATCCGATTAAGTCCAGATGAATGCCATCAGAAGGCACTCCGCCATATGCATATACTAACGCGCCTTTTTATCTCTTGGAGTAATATCCATAAGCGGAAGTGATTTCAAGACAGCGCCAAGCAGTCGGAATATTGTTCAGTTTTAAGTTACGCAATGAGAGATCAGGGTTGAAACAAGCTGAATTTTGAAACAAGATTTCTAGGGATTGATAATAATAAGGAATTTTAGACAATCGAGGGCTCCCTTCATGATGCTACAAGGTGGACTACCATCTTAATGAATGAACAACATATAATCCAGTGTGAACTCGTACACCAAAATGATGTTCTCAAGTTACGATCATCTGCATGAATAATGACTGTCGCCTATAGGAGCTATCGACCTATATGAAAAGCCTTCACATTTTGGCAGAAACTATAACATCTTTTAATTTTTTGCTGACGCAGAACGCTAAAGTTTAAAGGAACGTTATGGTGCTTGTCTGTTTGATTAAAAGTTGAGTGTACTTCTACTTGCGGTGGATTTACATTGAGCTAATTCCATGGTCAATAAAAATGAAGAAAACTTCTTCCTCACTACTTACCAGTTATTCACAGTTATAAAACTTAATTTGATCAACAGCTGAAATCCGGTATATCGGTCGCACTTTAGGAGTGACTAGCACTAGTGTTGAGAAAACAGAATAACTGTTTTTTAGCTTTGTGCCATTCAGATATCTGACTTGCAAAAACCGTTTCAAGCATTCAATAACAGTGTTGCAGATCGGGAGAAAAAATATACTAGTGTTGAAACATATTCGCAACTTTCTAGGAAAATCAAAATGTTTCATCCTTTCCAACTGATTTTTCGTCCCATGTGAAGGAACAAAGAACCGCCGAAATGTCAATGGTGAGTGCGTTTTAAGGTTTGGGCTTACCTTGGCTCAAAACGGGATATAAATTACCGATTCAGTACAGCGTTTGCCCATTTTCCGCCTGCCTAGTACGTTCATATTCGTAAAACGTCTACTTAATATTACTGCGCTTTGGATTAGGCGGCGTCATCAAAACACAATTTTGTACCTAAAAGTCTACGGGCTTGAAGCGCTGAACCAATTTTTTATTCTTGCCTTATTTTGCCTTTTTCCACATTCTACGTGGACAATGCTCAATAAACTGACCATTTGTCTTCCTAAGTCAAATTCGTCTCTGGGTTTGCAAAACTTTGTTTAAGTTAACAGCAGCAATTTAGTTTCGGTGCCCCCAATATTGACGACAAATATGTGGTAGTTGATGGGGCATATATCCCCGCTACACAAGAACTAATTACAACGCAGTGTAGTGTCTCTCATAAAAATGATAGGGAAGATGTACACGGTTCACACCCTTTGAACAATTGAAAAATGTTAAGTTACCGGAATATACTGCCAGAGGCTCCTAAGGACCTATTTACATTAAAGATATTTTGAGTAGTAAAGAGCTTATTTAGAAGGAATTTAGTGGAGAATGTTGTCTATGAAGGATTGGAATTATTATCCGTTAGCTTTATCCGTAATCCAACTACCTAACTAAAAATAGTGGGACAGTATATCAGGTTACACCAACGTACAGTAGTACCACTGCAGACTTTTTCCGCTTATGACGAGCATGAACTGTTCTTAGCTACTTGATCCTTTTACTAAGCTTGTAGTCCACCCGATGAATTGCTGTTTTTTCAGGATGAACATCGCGCCAACCTCGTGAACGTTCTGGACAATGGTGCCGTATGACTCTTTTACTGGATCCCTAAATATGCTAGGGGGAAAAAACTGATAGCTCAGGTTGTAAAGATGTTCAATAGTTTGTTTGCTCAGCTAGAAATTTTGATTGTAAACTAATCATCCTAGGTAGTGGTCGCATCTTAGTGCGCTTCTAGTCACCCAACCCAGCGAACAATCTAAAGTTTAACATATAGTTACATTCTTCAACTGGTTGCTGGTGAACTACAGTGGTAAAGGCGGTCCTTGATGGCCGTCACCCTAGAAAAGTTTTCCAACCTTTGAAAAGAGTCGGATATAAAAGGATATGGTTTATTTTGCGTACGATTTTCGTAGCTGCTAACGGCCAAAATAATTTGGCGCAAGATGATTCACTGGTTAGGGAGCAGAGTTACTGACCGGAAGGTCTATAGTTCGAATCCGATCAATGCATCTCACCATCCGTCTAGGCTTGGGTAACCTGGCAGGAACCTAGCCCCCATTCTAACTTTTGTAGCTTATCAGTCAGGTACCGAAATGGTGCTACAGCTGAACGATAATCTTTTAACATTCAAAATCAGCTCCGTTTCGTAGGTAAATATGTGGTTACAGCTCATCGAAAAACAGTAAAAAATTCCAGGATAGTCCTAAAGGCAGCTGCAGAGCAAACCGGAAAAATTTTGTTACTGTATCGCATTGTCATGAGAAAACATCACAATAATCATTTTGAAATTAGCTTTGTATAACGGAATAGATTGTCTGCCTTAAAAGTTCATGTTCTGTTGTAAATTGTCGCGCTGTAATTGTTCATTTCGTTGCAGAGTTCTGACTGTAAATTCAGCCTCAAAATCTTCAAGTTGTTTACTAAAATTGAGGAACAGATATAAAAGTAGAGGAACACTGCTGTAAAATTCCATTTTACTGTGTCTTAGCACAACTAATGCCGCATAATCGGGATTTTTTTCTGGTCTTAAAAACGTCATTAGATTGAAGGTATGGGTTAGATTTTTTCGGTAAAATTGACGTAAAAGAAATAAGAATAAACACAGTTTAAAAGCGGCGTCCATCGTCACGTAATGCAGATACAAACAAATGCCCTGGAATGTTTTTAGAACGCAGTCCTTTGTGCTAGCAACAGAATACAACGGATCAGCCAAATTTTATTACGGGCACAACATGGCTACGATGATTAGTGATTTAATTTGTGAAAATGTCTGTCGATTTTGAAAATGGTGATTCTTTCAATAGTAAGTTGAATGAGTAAACGTTAATAAATTGGGACGGTAACATGAGGCGATTTAGTATCTTTTTTTCAAAGTTTAATATCGCTTATGCCATTCATATACAACATGGGTGCTCGACAAAATGTAAGCTAGTTTCCAAGATTAATCGGTGCCTTTACGCATGCACTAAGATAATGTCCCCAAAATGTAGCCACAAGGTTAGGTGTAATTTTGCCCCTATTTAACGTTCCTGTTAATTCACTTGAATGGGTGATATTAAAAGCGAACAAACAATTATGAACACTGCCAATGTGAGAGGTTCCTTGGCTGACTGCAGTGTCAGAACAGGGTACTACTACAGTTCCACATTTGCGAACTGATCTCTACCATTGGTGATTTCTACCCAACTTTCTCATCCGAGACAGGTAGGCTGTGCGTTCTTTAGGGTTACACCCCGTAAAACTAGTCACACATAGGATATCTTTTTCCCGTGAACTATCCCTCTCCTTAGCTCTGAAAGAGATACATTTTTTAGTAAAAAATACGTAGTGCTGATTGCTACAGCGTCAATACGACTGTAAGTCATACTCTTCTATGTTCAGTGTTTGGCTTCGAAACGCACATGATGTTCGGTTTCCCTCCAACAATGTATTTAACGCCCTTTTCCCTGTCTTACAAATTTAGTTTTGTGGTATGGAACCTCCATCGGCATGGAGCTGACTATAAACCGATGAGTTAATATGGGCCAGTTACTACACCCATGTCCCATCAAACAAAACCGTGGTTTTTGTTATGGAGTAGAAAATTTACAACACAATCTTCCAGTTTGCATGCAATATGTCCCTTTTTTGAGGCTGCTTATCCATCATGATTCGAAAACAACTGGAGCCGAACCGCTTCATTTTCCTTCTGAAAAACCAGCAGCAACAACTCACATAACCTTAATGCAACTGTTATCATTTTTTTCGCACTTGGCTGCAACTACTGACCATGCTGGGCGCGGTCACTGAGCACAGAGAACAACTTTGGGGTGTATTTGGAATGCGGAGCCTCATACGACTACAAGAATGCTCAAGTACCTGCCCAAATTTCACCCTTCATTGGCTCAATCGTGGTGTGTTTTGATACAAAAATGTTTTGCACCAAACAATATAGGACGTGTGAGCTTTTGCCAATGGAGGTCTATCAATTTTTGATACCGAATTGCAAAGGAAATTTAATCAAACCGCTTTGATGCCGCAAATACACCAGTGGAATTCTTTCCCTGGACGGCCGTCTTGTGTAGCCTCATTTTGAAAAGTAAAAACTCAGCAGCCTGTCTCTAAGTGCAAACAGCGCTAGGCGTTTGTCTTCCACCAGCAGTGAGAGAGAAATGGAAACTGCGGTTTGATTGTGAAATCGATTTGACCGTATGGACAGTGGTGAATGCTGTTTTGTGGCACGTTTGAGAACTAAATTGTGGCTCAGCAACTTTGTTATATTAATGTCTTGGACAAGATGTAAAATTACCTGGAAGTGGTTTATTGGCCAAGGGGATTATATGAACGTTGAGATTGGAAAGTAAAAATTTGATCTTGTCAAAATCGCACAGTTTTGTGAAATTCTCTGAGTTTAGAACCATGAACATTTATTATTAGATTGAGACTGTTTTCTTTGTACACCTAGGTACAGCATTTCATAAAATTAATGATCCTCAGCTGTGCGTGGTATTGCTAAAAAGCGACGCGGAAATTATTTCTACATAATATGAGGGTTTTAATGATAATTTGTTCAGTAGTTTTAGCACAAATAATAAATACACAGACCGATTATCGTTACTTGAATGTGGATCTCCGCGTAAATACGAATGTCTTCGTGTAAGTCTGAGGAGATTCTGCTTGAACAACCCCCCTAGAGTAGGTATTTGTTAATCTTCCAAAAAATGAAAGCTATTATTGATCCAGCCTGCAGGAAACTACACCATTAACAGACCATTACTCCCATTTAACCCATTTTTCCAGAATCAACAATAATTTTGACTGTTTCCTAAATTGTAACTTGAACAGCCATCTACCGTGGATTTGTCGGAGGCCGTTTGCACATAATTGCATTTTGTTTACTGCAGCGAAACGTCTTTCCTATGACACGGCCTCTATGAAGATAACAGAAAACACAGAAAACCAGTATTATCGGCATATTGTGCTTGCCCTAGATATGCCTCTCTGGCGTTTAACGCGGTGCAATAACTTTGCTTCTGCGTGGCGCGAAAATATTTTTTTCAGTACACTTTGCAAAAAGCATCTCGCGAACACTACGTTCGTTCACTGGCGACCCTGGTAATAGCACCTTGGCGACCGGTTAACTGCGTAAAACCATAAATACATAGTATTAGTAAGCACGTTCGATACACGGCTTGCAATATACAACTTTACTCCATGAAAAGGAGAAAAAGAATTAAAATGAAATTTACCATAACCTTGCCGGTAAGCCTGAATATCGCGGCAATCCTTATCCGTTGATTTAGTAGTAACTCTGGAAAGAGTGTACGCTCTAACATTTCTGTGGAGCAAGAAGTACTGTGCAGAAAAAGATCTTCGTATGTCCCCATAAAATCAAGTGAGTTTGCATAGAGGACGCGCAAGCTTAATAAACATATTTTGGTCGCTACAAAGCAAGTACATTAGAGAGCATTTTTGGGGACTTTTGTTTATTGCCCTCTCTTTTCTGTAGCTAGTGGTACAGGCCTGTTCAAGCATATTCAAAGATCAATTTGCTAGCTACCTCAAAATTTTACATTTCAATTTTGTGAATGCTTTCCTACTGTCACTAGAGGTTCATTATTTCACAAACTTTGAAGATGGGTCGGCAGTTTACCGTAAATTACGTTGGTAAAGCATTCGCTCCACAGCGTAATGATGCTGAGTTTTCAGCTGTCCATAGTTGGAAAATTTTGTATTTTTGTATTTGTTTCTAGGTTCTTTGGTGCGCCAGCTCAATTTCCTACTTTGTGCAAGGTTTTGTACATGTCACTGATTGTGACAAGCTTGCACCAAGTCTTTTCTCCTTTTTTTCCCCACAATGAGGCTTCAAATCGATCATGCTTGTACGGCAGCGAAGCATCAGGGTTGAATGCTGATATCATCCTGTCGATGGTGGTGACTTTTGAAAATGTCGATATACTTTAGACCAGTACGGCAACCACGATAAAAAGAGGATTTATTCTCTGAATGACATCGTGAAGTTGTTTGGGCTTAAAATGGTTGTCAGATCTTTCACTGTTAGTAGACACAGTTTGAAAATGGCGTAAGAATTAACAGTACTTTGATAGAAAAGTAGGAGTGATCACTCAAGGCTTCAGGGAACACCGTACCTGTAGTTGCTGGAATACTTGAACCTTAAGCGTCTTTTATTAATTACCCTTTGTCTAGCTAGAGAATAGGCATAAGAGCATTACGTTTTCATGTAATACTAAGCAGTTTAGACGCTGTTACACAGGACACAGCACGGTCTCTCACAGGTTACTCTGAAGTGCTAAAGAGATAAGTCATGGATTAGTCCAATGTAACCACCGCTGGTTCAGTATTTTCTGCGAAGTCTATTCTTCAAACAACTTTTTCTGTAGTTTGCACATCACTACAATATTTAATTTATTTATAAACCTTGTGCTGACGGTTGCCGAATAGAATAAATTCAGTTTACAGTGTGTAAACTCGTTACGTCATTTCAATGTTTTTCATCAAAAGGTCTACATACAAATGGCCTTCACAAACAAAACGTATTTCGTAGGTTTTTATGAAAATATTCTGCCAATCTAAAGGCGGAAAAGAAAATTGCTGCACTAATAAAATCCACGCTTATTTGGTTTATGATTATCAAACGTTTACTAAGACTACAGAGCACACTTCTTCCAAGCCTCGCAGGTTCTTCGCAAAACAGCAAGTTTCTTGCAAAAATGGAATTTTGAATAGTCCAGCATCAAAATTCGGATGCCACGTGTAGACTAATATTATTGCCATTAATGTTTGGTTTATTTTGAACCTACGGTACTGGTTGCAATAAGATAACCCCACTGTCAGTGAAACTTTTTGAACCTCTGTAGTTTTTGGCAGGTGCCTAATGATGTGTAGCAACCACCCTTCCTGCGGAAAATTAATAGTCTTTTTATGATAAGCGCGTCTTCAAACGGGTAATACATACGAGGTCTAAGGACATAGGAACGTAGCTTTCGACAAGGACAAGGTTAGAATTTAGAACAGCGCTTCAGAGAAAAGATTATTTTTGGCTTAATTCTTTTACGGACTCGGTGCATTTGCACCGTATTGAGTATGAATAGAAGTGAATAAACGCAAAAACATTGTCGATCGGTTAGTTTTAACGAAACTTTCACAATTCAGGTCAATATGCTGTGACTGAAATCCTCACCTGTCATCGTCGATCTAGGTTGGTTTGGCAAACTAGTGTGGTTCGTAGAAGTAACACGGTTCAGGTTTGGCCGATGGATTTCTGGCTAAACACACGCAGTATTCTGATTTGGTCATACCTGGGTAAGAGTGGGTATCCACTGTTTGATGCCAATGAATGCTACAATGGTTAATAGCTATGAGCCCACACCGAAATAATGTCACTGAGAGGGTACATACTATTTTATCCTACTTGTGTCAGTTCCAGTATCTTAATGAAAAACGACATGTAAGGCCTAAAATTTACTTACTGGAATCTCCTTTTAATTCGGATAACGTTGTGGTGAACATGGAAAAACCTGCCTGCAGACAAATATATATTGCATCAGCTAGGCAATTTCAAAATTGTGCGAGGGTTCCTTGAGACCTGACCTTTTTTTGGCCTTATATAAGTCGCAAAATTAAGCACACTATATGCAGAAAAAATAAGTTTATCCATAATTGTAAAATCTATATCTTATCAATCGAGGTCCTCTTTTTGGAGTTCATCTTGCTAGTGAATATTTGGTCGTCTGAACATAGAAGCGAGTTAATATTTGATGTTGTATTATGTTAGCTTAAATTACAAAATACCAAGACATCGTGAATGGCTTGTTACCGGTGGGAAACTGTCAATTAGAGTCTGTGACTTCAACGAATTTTCTATAAAATATACTCAGGTTACCTCCAGTGTATCGGTGGCAACCACAGGAATTTCTCCTTAGAAAACCGATTTATCATCTCGACACGCTTTCTGCTTACGAAAACGACAGAAAGAACTTTATAAAGCTAACACTAAGAGGATTTAATTTTTTGTGACCAACGTAGTAAGTGAGTTGCTTTCAAACACTTGCTTTTTTGTTTTACAAACATTGTGATTCTCATGACCATTTCGTAAAACGACCCATACATACGACACAGTTAAATCCTAGTGTGGCTCAACTAGTGAAACGCTCACGAGACAAGCCATAGTTTGCTATTTTGTACTCCTTTGTCAGTTGTAAAGTTACAATTTAGTGTTCAGCACCACTCAGCGGGCAATATCAATGCAAACATTAAGTTGAAAAAACTCTGAAAACATCAAAGGATATGTTGGCGTGCACATGTTTCTTCGCTAGAGAACAAATCATCGCTGTTTGGAGGATGGGCGAATCCACTGATACAGTTTATTTTTCATCGTTAATTAGACGGCCGTTGTGCTACTTAATTCTGTATAGTGGAAACTAATATGCACATTTTATAAAGTAAGCGTAAATTTGTTTCAGCAGGGCTTGGTTAACAATCGGTAGTTTTTTATTTGGACAACGTTTCACTTTCTTAAAGTGAGTCCACACATCAAATTTATTACGGGGATCAAGTCAAACTCGGCCTTCTTAGACTGCATGACATAAGATCGGGGTATTGGAGAAGTAAACCGGCACAGTTTTGAACAAATTGTCTGCGCATTAAAAGTCGGCATTTGCTAGTATTACTTCACCAGTTTTTAGGCGTGTAAGAACCCTGCGCACAGAAGAATTTGACCGGATAAATGCCAGAAGTGAAGCAAAAAACAGCGTTCGGGATGGTGTACATCCGGCTTGTTTGATTAAGCGTCGATTGTGTAGGGTCTTAGTGCCCGTAGTGAAACCCGATAGGGAATGAATCTGGACAGCCGTTATTCCATATAAACCACGGACGCCAGAGATCATTTGAAGGATTTTAAACATGGCTGGCATAAGGGTAGCTTTTCAAGGGAGAAGCACCCTAAGCTCTACACTGGCGCACTTGAAAGATCGCCTCCCGGAAACAGAACCAGGGACTGTGTCTACGAAATTAAGTATAACGACTGCACTAGGCTCTATATAGGACAGACGGCAAGGGAAATTCACAAAGGCTTGGAAAGCGTAAGTGGAAAACAAACAGGCCACCGAGAAACGCAGATGAACGTCGAACGTTATTGGAGGGCTCCACAATTGCGGAACTTCCATTGGATACGGAACACAAAATAAATTTAGAAAATGTTGAGATTTTGAGGCGAGGACTACGGTCAAATTCACAGAAACGGATGGTCAAGGCAGTAAAAGTCTCCAAGGATTTCAGTGTTAACAGTACAGAGCGAGTGGAACTGGCAAGCGTGTGGTAAATAGTTTTGGATCAATAGAGCCGACACGTGTTGGTGTGCGATCATTAGAAGGAGGAGTAATCATCATCTGAATTTCAAACAACCTCACCAACCACCCACCAAATCAATTTTTGCGGCACCAACAAACCCAAAAGGACCAACGAAATCTAACGGCAGAAACCGTGGTGAACCATCAATTGAAGTATCTTGAAGTGGAAGATTAAAGAATCAAACTCGATCAGAACTAATTTAAAACTCCACAAAATACCAGCGCAAGATTTCGACAACCACACTATCCAAGAGCTGTTAACTGAAATTCAGCACTGATCTGGTGCGCTAATATGAAGATGTCTTACTGACTGGTTCTCTATCTGCTTTAAAACCTGGCCAACTTGGTGACCTGTTCACTTAGCCTGATGAAGCTATTGTGTCAAATGCGAAAAGTTGCTCGAATAAAAACCCATCTATTGTTTACCAAGCCCTTCTGAAACGATGACTTCTCAATCGATTCTAAGTCTGAGCACAACATTTGTGGCGTAATGGGCACGAACTGCATGCACATTCGTGATAAAAGACGCGATTTTCCGAAATACGTGGACAGTTCACCCCCCGGGTTCTGATCCTTACGAGGGCACCAATGAAGTTGGCGCTTTCAACCATTTACCCATTCAGAAATCTGCAACTTAACTGCGTCCGAAGTTCGCATTTCCCAAAGTGAAATATCGGAGCAAAAACAATTGAGAACTTCATTGATCCACAAATCAAATAGAAACCTGTGACCAAACGCCCTCTACACGGATAAGCAGTGTGAGAAAGCCGGTATCCTAATAGGTAAAAAACGGTCGCGTTAACCGACAAACCGATTGAAACACCTTTTAAATTAAATTTTAATTCAAAAAGATGGTGAAAAGTGCAGCGGTGGTGAGTACGCTGTGCTGAATGCTTTTCCCGGGTTCACGAACGTACAAATAAATGGTTTACTGAAATTAATCTTTTGAAAAGTCCTGTATTAGAACTCAAAACTGCATGTAGATCTTTACATAAAATTAACGGCGCGGTTGTTCTGGAATTTCGTTCCGACTCCAGGATCTTTGATGATACTTTACAGAATACTCTTTAGTTTACGGAAACATAAAAACAACTTTTAAGCGGTTACATATTGCTCTCCATAGTACTTCAAAGCCGCCTGATTTTCGGCCGGTCTGCATAAAGTAGGTGGACTGAGTGACCATAACAACTGTACTTAGGTTAAATACATGCCTTATCGGCTGGATTTGTTTTTGTAGAATTCGAAGATGACATTCTTTTAGGGTATAAAAAGCGAACATGCATTTTGCGAACAGGTGCGTTGGAGCAATGCACCATTTTTCCGTCAGTAATACAATTTCACAGAAATATTCGTTAGCACAAGTTTGCGAACCTTGACGGAACCGCACGATGTCGCTGGCTTATAATCTCGGGTTATCGTGATTACTCACGGGTTGTTCATAACCAGAATGTTATAATCTCATTTAAACAGTGGAAATGGAGTTAGCGACTGACTTCTCCCGAATTATTTATTTCAAGGTCAGCATTAACAACACAATTCATATTATGCTGCTGTGAACTTTAGACTAGAAAGCGAGATGTGTCATTGTAAAAGGCTATTTTAAAGACAAACCGAACCAAAACAGTAAAATGCATAGGTGTAACACGTACGGAAGTGATTGCTAGAGGTAAGGTGTTTATCTCTGTCAGAGCTTGCTTGTTCATAATACTGTTAAGTAGAACTTCCGCATCTTTCAGAAAAAAACTATGGCACATGTTTCAAATTCAAGCATAGATATTGGGATCGTTCCTGACGATCTACTTGGTCATGGTTAGCATTTCCTTATTAACTAAAGGTACCGCTTACATACCGTCTTGGTTTTTTTCAGGTAACGTTGCGCTCAGTCAATGGAAAAAAAGCTTCGTACCGATTAAAAAGTCATCGTTTCAGAAAGGCTTGGTAAACAATTGCGCTCAGCAATGGAAAAAAGCCTCGTACCGATTAAAAAGTCATCGTTTCAGAAAGGCTTGGTAAACAATTGGTAAACAACCGATTGTTTGCCAAGCCATTCTGAAACACTTCGATCATGATTTGTTTTCTTTCACGAGACATTTGCACTAGAGTGAATGTCTGCCCTGGAATCATCATTGTGCAATTTGATCATTTTTATTACGTTGCTGGATTGATCCAATGAAGGAAAGCAAGAAATAGCAGGTTACACAATCAAAGCGAGCATATATGAGTCCTTTATTTCGCTTCGTCTATCCTGTTCACATACACTAGCGTTGTTTACACTCCTACACACGATCAATAAGCTATGTAACTCCTGCTAATAGTACATTCATAGTTAATGGATTAACGGAAACGAATCGATATATCAATGATCACACAACATGAGAGCACAAGCTTAGCAAACCTGGCACACTCAGCAACTTGAAACAATTTTCGGACGTGCTTGCCAACTCGATTAAATTGGAAAAGAGAGCTTAGGGATAGCCACGGACGAATAATTCAAGGAATACTGGAGAAAAACGGGGATCGTGCTGACATTTTAGACCAAAGAAATTATCGGGTACGCATAACACGTTTTTAACTAAAAGATGGGAGCAGTCATATTCCCCGTTTTAAAAAAAGATGCACAAATCTGGCATCTGTTTGGTCAATTGAAATCAGCCTGGACTTATTAAAAACAAGCTGGTTAAACAGTTTTGGCAATGTTGTGGGATGTAGGTAACTCGGGTGCGCTGCTTGGTTGTTAGTCTGTTCGCCGAGCTTAGCAGTTGGATTGCAAACGTTTTATCACCAAGTGACATCGTCAGGACAGGTTTGAGTGGGTTAAAAAGTGGTCGAGTGCTTAAACAGTATCCTCGAGGTTGCCGTCAATAGTGAAGGTGCTGTAGTTAAATATCACCGTTGCGCAGGAAGCAAAATACACCAAAATATTTGTGACTGTAAATTGTCATACAATACTGCTAGTGAAGCAGATTTTAAAAAGTGAGGTGAAATTTAAACTTTTCTAAACTTGTGTTTATTTCTGGGTTAGTCACAGAATAAGAACTGCTTGCTAAACCTATCACAAACCGGTTACTTTTTCCTAATGCGAATTTATTTTGCCAGTAATTTTGGCAACACAATTGAAAACCTAATCTAACATGTCAATTTCTGTCTGAAAATCGTCAGATTATCATCTACAAAGCTGCTCATGATGAGGGGAATATTACTAAACAAATATTTAAGGTACCATTGAGGCTTTAAAAGCACAATTAATCAAAAGGTAGCAAACTGGAAACTACTAACGTGTGAGACGTTACACATTATGGCGAACGAAATTGGCAGAAAAGCACCCAAAATGCCGTTATGCTACTAGTAACCAGTGTCGACTAGTCAAACTAGTCGAGTTTCATCCCTCGATTCAACTATTACGATTAATATATGAAAATAATACCCAAAATACAATTTTTTTAATCAGATTACCAGGAACCAGAGTATTCCCGAACAATTTCTCAACGAACAAGTCGCAAAACTAGAGGTCATAGATGTAGCCACTCCAAAGAAATGAGTAAATAAGAACAGTGCAATGAGGTGTGTATTGTGATGGTCTTTATACAACTAAGCAATATGTTTTTCAGGACTTTCGCAGTTGTAAACAACTGTGACGCAGTGTCAGAGTGCAGTCAACAAATTCCAAACAAAATTCCAGTAAAACTATACCCAAACGTTTGCGAAAAAACATCAGAGAACGTCTACGCAGTATGCCACGTCAATTAGGTATAATGCAGCGATGATTTTTTTTCTATCCACAGGTTTTCCTCTAAAATAGGGGAGCAGCGATCTAGGACTACCGTTTTGTTTCACACACCACTAGCGCGTACCGTAAGATTGGATGTACCTAAACAGATACAGAAACACCCGCAAATTCCATTCAGACAAATAATTACGTGCAAACCAAATGATCAAATTACTTGGTGGAGCGAGAAAATTGGTCGGGTCCCACTTAGGAATTCTTATTCACATGATGTTTAAACCCGTGTAGATGTTTATTTCCGATCACTAAAGCAGGATACATACCAAGAATAAGTGAGTAGATAATTTAATATATAAATCACATATACGGAAAAGAATATGCAAGCTTTTTCTGTTTAACGAAAATAATTTACTAAAACGGTTAAAACAGATATTGTCGGCAGAAAAATTGAAGTTTAAGGTAGGAATCAAGTTGCTTTAACGAACTGCATACAAAATGCATTGTGTCTGGGTAAAAATTTAGTCGTATCGTCAAACATGTTGATTTTTCCAGACGTGAGAGTTTGGAGGTATTGTGTGAATAAATCCCAGTGTGTTGTGCGTTGTGTATGTCCATAAACTGGATTATTTTTCCATTAACAGTTTGAAAATGCGTAGTTTAAAAAATTACTTTATTCGTCAAAGGCTACTAAAATTTCAAAGATAAAAGGGGTACATTTGTGGTTCTTGCTTATTAAGTGAAATTAGGTAGTGGTTCACTAAATGAGCTCACACTGTATACGATGATTACAATCCCGATCACAGTTTTAAGCTACGATGATATTGTTGCAAATAAAAACCACTAACTTACATATCATCGAAAATTGTCTCACAAACAGAACGCCATATATCTCAAGAACGTTTGATTACATGAATAATTATTTGGGCGTCTTTTGAGCGCAAATTGTGACTCGCTGGTGTTGTCAAGTAACTGAACCTTTATTACTGTTTCCTCACTTACCCTCGTTTTTAATTCTGCCTTGATAATTCGCTTAACAGTTAGGCACAGTGAAGCAATCAGCATCGCTCAAAGCAGTCGTAAGTGGGTAAGACGTCTAAGGACAGCGTGAATCAAAAACAAACTTCAGTGGATAGCCTCAGATAGCAACCTAGATATTTAAGCATGTTCTTTTGCACAGGCGTCTCATTTCCCATATTATAACCATTCTATTTGCAGCTAGGGGAGAACATGTCATCAGACGAGTCCGATAAGCCGTCACTCAAGGTGCTAGTCAATAATTGACCTCGTAATGTGTTCAAAGGATAAACGGTGCTGTATCCCACCTAAGGGAGGGCTAATCGCACTGCTCCTCAGCCGCTTTAAGTTGAACGATCATCAACCGTAAGATCATGGTTCCATAGTTCTTGCGGTTTCTTAAGGTATGCGCTACTGCTGATTTCCGATAAAAACAAAACAGCTGTACAACTGCTCCTTGGCTTTTTGGTATGGATTAGCTTCACCGTAGTATGTTCATTCTTTGGAGTTCACGGCATACTTTGCCCATTTTCGAAGTTGCACATAAGAACACTAGTAAATACAAACAACGCATTTTCTTAACAAATTAAACAAACCTAGACTACTTGTTAGGCTCAATAGAAATAACTTTATCCTTGTTATTCTACACGAAGTGCGATTACAATGAGATACAGAAAAGCTGAGACTCAAGAATATCCCTAGGATTAGAGGCTTTTGACTGAAACGCAAGCATTTGTGTTAAATGTGGACAAAACCAATATATTGTGAGAGGGATATCATGAACAGTGTGAATCAAACAGTAAAAACATTCTTGTCATAAACAAGGAACAGCCACTAGTTAAATTTATCTAGAGTAAATGTAAAGAAACACTGGTTTCCTAGAGGGGTCGTGTGTTTTGAACTGATAGTTTTGTGATATTGATTCACGATTTTGCACTTCTGGAGAAGACAGGAGGATCGGCAACCAGTTTGTGTGCATTGGCGTTAGGGGCGTTTTTGGACTGATTGGTTTGATGCTAAACTAAAGCTGAAGAAAAAATTCCGTTATTGACAAAATTTTCTGAAGAAAAAACAACGTTGTTTTAGAAGTGGCCAATAATTGAAAGTACTCTGCGTGAAATCTGAGTAATGGCATGGCCTAATATTACGTTTTTATGTACATAATTTTATGTTCTGAAATGGTAATTGTAGTACTGTCGACGGGGTGCGAACGGCAGGGTGTATCGAGCGAGTCCAAACTTCACCTCATATGGTGAAAATTTTGATCAAAATAAGACAGACAGGCGCAAAAAATGTGTGAGAAAAGAACCTCGATTTTTCTAACTAATCTGTAAGCCCGTAAAATATAGTTGTTCTGTGAACAGCGACATACAACTGACGAAGCAGAAAGTGTGACGCCGGAGAATTATGACTTAATTTATTCGAGCATCTTAGTTGAGTGCTTCCTTGCTGATTGCATTATGACTTTTGAGGACTTTTGAAGATTATGACTCTAAAAGATTCTGCCAGTAATTCACTGGCATTATAATCATACCAGGAATTATGCAAACGTTTAACCTCAGCCTCCCGTATAGATTTGGAGGAAAAGCATCAGGATGTGGGTACAACACTATAGCTCACCCCGACTCCGAATCCCTCTCTAAGCTAACCAAAAAAGCATGTCCGTAACCTATTATACTCCATGTTTGACAAGGCCTCACCCAAAGTACCACCTTTGGACACAAACGTATTTACTTCTTGTAGGAAACCTAATCAAATAGAAGTCAAAGCCAATCTTTTACTGTAGACCAAACAGCTTCTGACTTCTTTTAGGTAATAAACTTTGGACCAATGTTGCTAAACGTGTGCTATCATCACCGACGCAACCTGGTGCTTCATAGCAGTCCAATGAATCTGAAGCGTCTACAGGCCCTGAGAATTCTGAGTGGTGAAAGCGACGCAATTTTAACCATAACAGGAACGGCTAAAGAATGCTTCCTCGTGAGACCACCCTTCTTAGAAGGCAGCTGAAGGAAGATGCAAAATTTTGAAGATATTGCTGATCTACTGCCAAAGATAGTGGTTGATGAACAGTGACCTTATCACGGAATATCATTAGGCATATCTATTAAGGCTATTGCTCGTGTTTGTGAGCTCTTAAGAATGCGAAACAGAGATGTTTTGCTGCGCCTTGTCCTGAACATGGGCGATTCCCATTTGCAGTCAACTGCTTGTGAGCTAAAGTGCACACGTAGTCCCTTGGATGTGTCCGATCTCGTAGATTGCACAGAAATTACCAGTCCTCATAAATATAATTTACCCTCGATATCAATGGTCAAGCAAACACCCATTTACCCATTTTGCCTCCGATTCAAAAGGGTTTTTTCAAGATTCACATATAACGGCTTTGTTCACTGAGTCTGTCCTCGGACAAGGAGTTGGAGTAAACTTGGAAGTTTCATCTAGTTTTCCTCTAGCTGATGATGTCATGAGCGAAACTGAAACGGGTACTTTGAACTTCGTGAACGAACACCTTGTTCAAATACAATGTGGGAGGTACTCATTCTTATTAATTTGATCCCGTAGGCGTTTCAGTTTATTGCAAATGGTAAAAGCAAGAATGGAATCCGGTTTTTTCATTGACTTCAAAGACTGGTATACCAAAGGCCAGCATGGTCGGGCCAGTGAACGATCTTCCACAGATGTGCGATATAAAAGAATTCTGGTCGAGTTTCTTGTAAAGAAGTCTCATACTGTCTGCACTGACGGCGTGAACTAAGATAAAATGACTTTTCGAGAAATACACTCATTTGCAAACCAGTTTGGATTTGCACGAGAGACTCAGCTGAATCTCTCGTTCATGGTATTCTAGAAAGGCGAAACCGGTCGTGGGCTGTCGAAGGGTTTTCAGCAACCTTGTGAGTAGTTTCCTTTGTGAAAATATGCTGCGATATCTCGAATATCGTGCCAACCAAATTATGAGGCGGCCTGTGTGTAGCACATTCAGTTGTAGAATATCATAAACGAGACATTCAATTGAGTCTCTCGTGAAAACCAAATTGATTTGCAAATAATTGTATTTCTCGAAAACAGTTCAATTTGGGTTTCCGTAGATCATAAGGTTGACGGAATCTCGGGGACTGCGCCTACCTGATGAGCCCCAAGAAGGGCGAAACCGGTCGTGGGCTGTCGGAGAGTTTTCAGCGTCCTTGTGAGTAGTTTCCTTTATAAAATGACTTTGTCTCCAGGACTCTGAAATAACCCTGGTACGCAGACTACTTCTTATTGAAACTTTCGTACTGAGTCAGACTAGTACAAGACAGACCGAGAAACCGTGGACATTCTCGAAATCACTTATCTACGTCGATCACACTTGTACATGCGATAGAGGTCCGAAAATCATGAAACAAACGTTAGAAGTTTATAACTAGCTGCTTAAGATTTACCTCATTAGGTTAGGACTAACAGTGAGAATACGGCACTTGTTTACGACTATTCCTCCGTTATCAGTCCTTCGTTTTGCGAGTGTCACCCAACGAATCCGTGGCCATCCAGGATAGTGGCTGAGCATCTGCCGTATCACCACCCAAGTGATAAATTCGACTGCGGTTCAGTTAGTCTATACAAATCACTGTCACCCCACCTGAATCGAGTTACCCAACCGTTGCCATGCTCTGCATCATAACTCAATGGCAACTGCCAAGGTGATCGCTTTGTATGACATCAACCATCCATCAGTCTCCGAAACGTCACACAAAATCGTTGATGGTCTTTCGGCGAGCAGAACCCTCCTGCCTGAAAAATTTCGAATGATAATAATAAATGATTCCATATTTGGACACACCGCGATGGCGAATCTCCTTTTCATGCATCAATTTTTAATTAATTTATGATTGTACTTGACGACTGAGACTTTATCGGTGGCAACTGTTCACAGTACACCTGCTCACATTGGGCAACCCAAGTTTGCGGATTCAAACTAACACGTCGACCGCACCGAGCGTTGTGACACGTAAACCGCACAGATAAATCTGAATTACAGATCTTCGAAAAAGATAGGAATTTGTTATCAGAGCACTAGCCTGGATGATGCGCACTAACTTCATTGAGCTAATAGGGAATAATCAACCTGTCTAAATAGGTGCTATCATTCGGATGGGTAGTAGAAGGGCGGCATCCATATTGCTGTTAAAGTGCCAGGACCAGTGCGGGGCGGTTACAAAAAAGATGGGATTAAAGAGACTGAAAGAATTGTAGCTGAGATTGAAATTCCAGTTTGTGTTGTAGGCTTACATTCATTAGAACTGAAGATCTAGTCATTGTTCTAAACCGATGTCAACTCAGACAGGATAGTAGGAATCCTATAAGTTAGAAGCCAATAATTACAGGGTTCATCAGGGTCCCACCGATGTCCATCCAGGTCCTACTTATAAAAACTGATCTTTTTCAACATGATTAAGTAGAAATCGGTAAGATATATTGGGTACACAAGGCCAACTCAAGTCAATTTGAAAATATTTCCATAAAAAATGACATCATTTTGCGGGCAGTACTTGATGAGGAGTTGGGGTAGAAGACTTTCGACACCTGGTCTTATAAAGAAATCCCATCAACGAAGAGGAAGATTTCAAGTTGCGCCTTCGCATATGCATTCTGTGTTACTTAGATCATCATGGTTCTTGGGTCATTGGCCGCCAATTTCCTTCACGAATTATTTAGCCGTCTAGATGCTTTCATTTTCCATTTCAAAGTCCTCAATTAGCTCACGAGCCATTAGCTTTCTTCATTCCAGAAAATAATGGCCCTTCATTTTTTTTCCGTAGACTGCAATCCATAACAACAACGATAACATTTCGAGGACTATAGCTGGTTTTGCTGTAGTCAAGTGGTTTGGTTTTTGACTGTCAGTCAGTTTCCATTTACACGACAGCGAACTAACAGGCTTCGCAGAAAAATGCTGAGAAACAAAATGCATCCGTTTGCAGCAGTCGTTTCAGCAGTTGTGTTCAGTAATCGTAGATGTGTTTGACCAATAACGACAAACAGAACTGAGGAATACAAGACGATAACTGTATCCTGACCCTCATAAAGACCCTGTAAACGTTTTTGGAAATAATACACTTAAATATTAAAACTAAGTGCGCGGACCATCGTTTGAACCGCATTATTTAACGCAAGTACATCGAAAGACAATTGGATAACGTTATAAGAGACTCTGTCACTTTTTGGTTCACAGTTCATTCTACTTTATGCAAGACACTAAAATCATCGTGTCATCAAAACTTGCAGACATTTGCTTATTTACCTGGACCCGTTTACGCAAATAAACTTGGGAGAACAGAATAATATTTTACATTCCTGTGAAGACATATTTCCAGCAAAACGTCATTTAAACATGCTGCGTTTTAAATTTCGCCTTTCAAAAGCGTTGGAGCAGGAACAATGACTATCGCAGAACTTGACCGCATGTCTACAAAACCGCATGAAACTCAAAGTATTTTACACAGATCACACAACTTATTACCGCTCTAAAGATTTAAACTATTTGAACCAAAAGTGATTCTGTCACAAAAACTGATGTTCACTTTTCGGTCATTCGTTTTTGTGTTGTTAACTTTTCGTTGCCTGAATGAATGCTCGTACAAGCCTATTGAAGTTGTTAGCAATTCCCATGGTCATCATAAAATCCCATTCCAGCAATTCGTCCATTGAAACATGCGGTACAGCAGCGTCTACCCGTTAGACGTATCCTGATCAAATTCGGTAACAAGCCGGGAATGTAAACGATAAATCCTGGGGAAGTGTTTTTGTTAAAAACTTCATACACAATGTTTTTTCTAAACTTGGTCTAAATTAAATCCGGCTGTAATTCTCGGTTGTTATATTAAGTATGCTTATTTGCTCACAAATCTCGGTTTCAAGCAGTAGACAGCGACTGCTGTGGTCTAAAGGCGTTTTAATCATTACCCACACATCTGTTATAACTGCACTAAATATTGGAATTAAATACGACAAATGTAGGTGAATGGCCATTCAGTTAACTTCCAAGTTCTTATCGACTGCACCTGATGAATCATACAGATACCAGTGAGTCAGTCACAATTTGATTGCACACTGGATACAATGACACTGGTTTCACGGGCGACCGATGAAAGCGAAGTTTATAAATGTCTAGAGTGACCAGTGCTGATTCAAACGTTTAACATTATACAATTCTTGCTCACACAGATGCTGATTAATACAAGCATTTATTTTGCTGTACACCAATCACCGCGTAAACAGTCTTTTGGAATCTCAGATTTCGATGTATTATAGCAGCCAAGGCATGTACAAACAAAATCAATTTGTTTCTAAGATTGTGAATCTTTTTAAAGAAATGTCAAATTTTCTATTTTTCATCACGTGCAACTATGACGTACTTTGTTTTCTGATAGCCAGAAAATTCTGTCATTGGGTGCACCGACGGGTGCCACACAACTATTGACGTAGATTTTAGGAATATGACAGCCAACATATTAATAAATGAAAACGGAATGTTCCTTGGAATAAAAGTAATATTTGAAAAAAATGTGGGGGAATTATAACGTGACTAGTTACTCTTTTGCTACCTGCTTATCCAAGACAAAATTAATGACACATGGTTGAATGCAGTAAACCCTCGATGGTGTTCTAGGCAGTAATAAAAATAGGAATGGGGAATTTTGCTCAAAGGAGAAATGTATCAGGATGTTGTTTTATAGTTTATGAGGGCTTAATTTTTAGTATATCGAAAACAAGTAGATAGACCGATTCAAACAGGATGACATAATCATTTTAGCTGTAAGAACCAAGTACTTGTTGTATGGTAGTCTTAGCTGCCACAGTTTCGTACATCTATGGTTTGGGCAGGTTGGAAAGGTGTTTGTGCATTGGAGGCGGAAGCTGATAAATTGGTGCTTAAATACAAGAAAGACTAACTTTTAAACTAGCTGGAGGCCAGCTGAACTTTGCGCGAAATGTCCGATCAACTTTTCTAGCTGACTTTTGTGCGATGACTCAATGAGCCAAATTTTAATGAGTACTTCGCTGAATGTTGCTTCCCTAATGCCAGTCGGTCGCATCAGTTTATATAGGGCACAGTTGTTTTCAGTAGCAAACACCTTCGCCTTTTCCCGGAACCTCGATATCTACCAGATTTATCAGTGTTTCCTTAGGCTGTTCGTCACTTGGCGTTGGAGGGCTTTGCTTGCGCCATCGTACTCGTTGCTTGTTGGTACGGATTTTATGGCATCAGGATCGTAATGGTCTTCTGTCAAATAACTGACAATTGAATAACCCAGCAACGTTTGCTTGTGTGGTGGGAAGGGGTTTGATATGGACATCAGGGGACACAGAACTTTGCAGATAAATGATAATTCCCGCTTTGGTTTGGTTGAGGCACCCTATTTTGAGCTTTAACTCAAACGTCTTACCCACGAGGCAGTGGGATGATGCAAGGTCTACTTTGTGGATCCTGCTTATACCCAATGACTCAATGGTCTGAACTTTGCTTGTGGGGAAGGGGTTTGATATGGACATCAGGGGACACAGAACTTTGCAGATAAATGATAATTCCCGCTTTGGTTTGGTTGAGGCACCCTATTTTGAGCTTTAACTCAAACGTCTTACCCACGAGGCAGTGGGATGATGCAAGGTCTACTTTGTGGATCCTGCTTATACCCAATGACTCAATGGTCTGAACTGCTCGGCTAATGGGGGTTGGCCTAACCCAAGGGCGCGGGGGTAAGTCATTACTCTCTCACTCTTGGTGCAGCTGTGCACAGCAGGTGCTTCTTGAGCAACATCGAACCGTAGTCTTGGAAGCAATTTTACTGTCGTGAATCATGCGCCGGTAATCACGGGCCAACCAATCGAAGTGTGCGGTTTTCAGGACTACCATTTTCATAACCCGTTCTTCCTCGGGAAAAGGCAGCATTGATACTTCCAAGAATATGGATATGCTGGTCAATTCAAGATCCCTGCTCTTGTGGACACCCAAATGAACAAAAACACACACATCACAGCAATTATAGCATCTAAAATACAATTGTTGACGGGATGCTCACATCTGAGGAAATGAATGGGCTGTCTGCTTATTGCATATAGCGTCAAGAAATTAGGTCCTGCATTTTTTGAATAATCAATAGATAGGGAAACATTTTGATGATAGATCCAATAAGCACTCTTAATATCCGGGAACTTGCATTTTAAATTTCGTGTTCACTTAAATATGAGGTTTACACCGTTTTAAATTAGGTTAGGTTAATATTTGCCAAGATATGAGTGCAGAAATCAGTGACACTTAGCCTTTCTGTCGCAGTTAAACATTTCTGTGGTTTAAAGGATTTACACATAACTTTTCACTTCGTTTTTTTCTAAATATGATTATTGGATCACGGAAACAAATTACACGTTATACTGAAAAATCGCCCCAAAATGTGCCCCAAGGATGTTTTGAATGCTTCATTAGTCGTAGCCCTCCATTTACAGACATCAGCTATAATCCTTTCTTGTCTTGGGAGTACTGTGAACCGCAAAAATAAACAACTTGAAAAAAATAGTGGATTCACTTTGTCAGTTGTTCTGGAGACCACACTTTCAGGTATGCTTAGCATTCCCCACCTGTATCGTCAATATTTTAAAAGCTATTCATGTAAGAGAAGCGTATATTGGGCTCAGAACTGAGTATACTATGGAAAACTTTACTAGGCTACAAATGAGCAACATATTGCAGATTTTTTTCAGACATGACAGCGCTCGAAGGTCTCATGAGGCCAAGATGCTTTGCTTCTGGTAAATTACCAACAGGGTAGTTAGCTATGAAGCATGAAAATTTAACAGCGCCAAACACAAGTCCGCCAAAATCTAAATCGGTTCCAGTGCCGTAGTGACTGGCGCAACCTGACATTTCTGTTTTTTAAGACGGTTTATTATGGTTTCCACAGGCCTTCTCTAACTGAGCACAGAAGTAAATGTCCAGTATTTTGATTTTGTTGCTGATATAAAGGAATGAGCCAAAAAATAATTGAATGTATTTAAAGAAGTTAGCAACGATTAAAAAGTGGTTGCAGAAAGGAATAAGCGGTAGGGGGGTTTCGTTGTAAACTGCTGTTAGAAGCATACGCTTCCCGTGCCTCGCTTTCGAGACAGTATTCTGTAACAGGTAACCCCATGTCCAAACTGTCTAGTAGCTTCAACGCCAATGTGTGTGAAGTCACAAAACGTAAATGACAAAGGTTTGCGTTTCATCTTAATCCAGTAGTAAAACCTTGTCTAGTAAAAATATATTAGATGCACTGTTGCAAAGCCACGGTTACTTGAAATTACGACGGAATATTAGACGCTTATGGGGAATCGCGCTCTAACAAACATTTTTATTTGTGTACCTTCAGAAATATTTGCGAAAATTTTCGTTGGCTCCATGTGAAACAACAGCATCAACAGGCATCTTCTATGTAATGTCGTGCATATTTATGGCTTATTAGAACGAACGAAAATCTTATCAAAGCGTATCCAAACAAGTCTACCGAGACTCATAACGAGTCAAATCTTAGGACGTTAGCTAGGCAAAATAATGTGCCAGAAATTCGATATATCTGTGATTTTGCTAACTGTAAAAATTGCATTTTATCAAATAACCTACATTGCTCTCATTAGACATCGTTGAATTTAGATGTTACCAGTCATGCATGATTGCCACAAATATGTTTTCTAATAGTGACACAGCTAATATATTTAATTTCGCGATAACAGCACATCGGTTTGACTAGATGGACAAACAATAATAACCACTATTACATAGCCTTAAGATATTACATTGGGAAACAAACAGACCACACAGGATTTGATAACAATACCCCGTGTCATTATTAAGCTCCGAATACCTACAGGCTTTTGGACACATACGGAAAAGATTTGCTTACATTTGTCATACTGATAAGCTTCTGTTTTCATGCAACGAAAATATCGAAATACATCAGTGTCGAAAGTGGTTTCATCCTTTGAAACTGCTGCATAATGTAGAAAGCAAATCGACTTGTGGTATCCATAAATGAAGAACAAACGTATGCTCAAGAAAAGTAACTGACCTGAAAGGGTATTGAATAAATCGCAGCGAGTTGTGATAGCTAGCCAAGAGTTTGGTAAACGTGGTGCGCTTAAGTGCGCATCCAAATAAAGTAGTGTATCAGTCAAATAGCAATGGAAGGTGTGGTGTCAAACCTGCTGATATGTTTGCCAAACCAGGCTTACTTTTGCAAGGAACTTTACCTCAACTATATTCCCAGTTAAAAAGTTAAGTCATCAGTCAACTAAACATTACACCTATTATTCATATGTGTTGTATGTTATATTCATGTATCTGGCTGATTATTTGATCAATAAAGCAGCAACAAAGTCTGCAAATTAGAAACCGTTCTACTTCTACATTTTAGATAAATTGTCACTATCACGAGCATTAACATAAAAAAAACGAAAGCATATTTTGGTTCAAAAGCGTTTCGAAGGAACAGTTTATTTTTCTCTTTTCCGCGCAGTTCCGAAATGAGTGTTTGCCTATTTCAGAACCAATGCTTGAAAAAGGCATGTAATTTTCTTTAGGTGTATTACTCTAAGCAACGCTTTTCACATTTTGCTACTCGCTTAGCATTTTCATATTTTGACAGGATAGTAGTTATAAAACTTTGGAAGATAGTTGCAGTGTTATTACACAACTCCTTTGGGAGTGTGAACTTCGGATTGTATCAGCATTTCCTGTGCCTAATGCCAACGGAAAATAAAGTTTCATTTTCTCAAGGAACGAGTTTGAGTTTTCTGAACATACCTTAATAACAACCCTAACTTTACACATGGAACGTCAACGCAAATCTTTGAAGGTTTACCTGACTCAGTTCGCTTTAACTTTTATCGGGTTCGTCCTTCAACACTTTCCAAAATTTTTCTTATACTCCATTTTAAGTGCGTGCTAATTATTTATTATATTTCGGTGACTCATGCACATTTAGCATTCAAGCGTACCTCAGATTCATTGAGTATCGTATTGTTTGTCTGTCCTATGTGTGCTACCACTGATGAAAGCAACTGAGAAACTCCGCATTATAAGTAAATAACCGTTTGACTGCGCTACTTAGACAAATTTGGGTCGCTATGGTCAAACCGTTTTGAAGTTAACAAGTGTGTCTAGGTGAAAACATTGTTTGGTAAATGAACATCTTAGGAAACATATTTTGTTCAAAATATCAATCTTTCATACCATATATTATTAATTACCCTGTTGCCATTTTCGGAGCTCACAAAAGTAGTCACCTCCTGGCTTCAATCAGACAACGCACCAGCGGGTCAGTATTTGACTTAGCATATAGCCAGGCTCTGAAGGCTTTATGCTACGTTCAGTCTGTTTCCGGGTGTACCACTCTATGATGGAATATTTACGTTAATGTCGGCAAATAGCAACGATGCTCAGGGTAGCCTGCGTAGCTAAGTGGATCTAACAAGGTGTTTGCCATAAGATACTGCCTCCGGAATATTTCCACCTTGATCATACTGTGTCACAACCGGTAAAAATACAGATAGTTCCCGTAATAGTTTAGTACAACGGTTGATAAGGTTTTCTCGTTCTACTCACTATAAGCTCTCGCAATAATGCACAAGCTTCCTTGGTAAGACCTTCAAAAACGGGCTCTCCGAGGTGACAAGAGTCGTAGGAGATGTAAGTTGACGTTTCTTCAAATATAATGTAGTAAGAAGTTAACTTCCGTTGTTTACTACTTGCCTGGTGATATTTGTGCACGTTTATTTCATTTTCTATTGCCAGAAATCGGAGAACATCTTATATGGTGGCGTCCTTCGTATAAAGGAATCCTATTTGATGACGAATTTGGTAGGATAACGACAATCTGGAATTTCTCCAAGAAATTTGGTCCTGATATCTTGCATATCCCGTTGTCTTTTAAAATGAGGGGTTTGATGTTTGTTGAAAGGACTTCTGCTTGGAGACCATTTTTGAAACGCAAATTAAGACCATTCTGGGAATATATATGACAAACTCATCAACTTTTGTCTTGTGATGATGGGCTAATTTTGAATCTCAGCACAGAAACGAAGACAAATTTGAAGCGCGGATCAGTCTAACCTGCTCGACTTACTCAAAACTGGAATGCAGAAAAGATATCTGAGGCTGGAAAAGATATCTGAGGATGCATTTCACCATCTAGTTATGGTAAAGGTAACTGCCTCACGACAAGCGAAGGTCTGTGCTTCATTCATCCCCATGTAGTCCAGTTCAAACATCACACCCAATTTTATTGTGGAACATTGCTGCGATTTTAATCAGTGATTGAGTATACTCAGTTAGTTGTTAGCCGCATTGTGCAGGCACACCAAAACCACAGGCCGCTCTCCTTTGGTCCTTTGTGGATTAAGTCATGTCGCACATGTCGCCAAATTGCCCTCAGGGCAATCAAACTTAACCTGACGTTCCAGTGTAAACAGCTGGCTAACGTTCTACAAGCGCATCAAAAACAAACTCAACAAGCACGTTCTGTATTCACATCACTTTCGTTTCAGCAGTCGTTCTCCTGTCCTGGCGCAATTATTCTGATGAATCCACACACAAGCACTTGTTTGCGGCCCGTATAAACGTACAGTGACTGTTAAAGGCAATATTGGCAAGTCGATGCAAGTGCTAACTATGAAGGAAAAGCAAGATACGTGGCCGGAATTGGGTTTGTTTCTTGTTTCAACCTGCAACCCACTGATAGATCTTATACTGGGTTATACCCTGGCAACTGTTTGTCTTGGGTAGAAGCCCACCGAAAAATTTAACCATTGTAAAACCAAAATTGAAATGACAAACTTTATCCTGTTTTCATAGTACACAAACAAAATTTCTCCAAATTCAAACCGGTGAGTGGGACAATGAAAATACTATCACGGCGCTCCGAATTTTGCTAAGTAATGAAAAATATTGCGCACTTATCAGGGTTTAGTGGGCGCATGGTGGAGTTGAATGGCAGAGTTGTGTGAATAGTAAACAAATTAATGAGAACGCACAGAATTGGAAAGTTTCGTACCATCTCGTCAATACCAAAACCAGAAAACGAAAAATGAGTTTATTGAATGTCATAGACCATGGTTAATCACGTGATTAGACGTCCACTAGGCCGTTCAGCGGACATGAGTCTATTCACAACTTAGGATCAGGTGAGATTTTGTAACACCGCTTGTTTACAAATTGACCGGGATGGTGAGCTAGGCACAAGAAAAGTCAGTTCAAACAACTTAGCTGTTTTAACTTCCTACTCGCAGATAAAAGGTGATTAGTGACCAGTTACGCCCACACAATTCAGCATAATGCTGACTGAATCTCATCGATTCACTGAAATGGTAACTCGTGCAACCGAGAAAAATGTCTAGCTACAAATAGCCATAGGGTTTGCCTAAAGGTTTGCTTATTCCAGACCTAAACGTTTTGAAGGTAACCGGACAAAAGAGGTTACTAAATGTGGGAAACGTTTACATGCTGTGAAACAGATATGCGTAGAATCATCCGTTGATCAAATTTTGCATTGAACCCACCAAGGTAAATAAGATGCTCATTTTTAAGACTCGAAAAATAACACACCTGTAATGTCCTGTCTTTTAGCGGTTGTCAAGCTTGCCCTGTCTCCCAAGTGACCTAAGCGTATACTCAACGGAAGGAAAAATTATTATAAGTGTTGTCTCAAGAATCAACCCTTTGTTAGTTGCAGAATTGATATTAGTGTGTAGGACTTACGTTTAGCGGTTGCTAATCCACTCCTAGACGTGCAACTTGATTTCTAGGATAATCCGAAGAAAAAGGCTCTTACTCATAATCTTATAGTTTCAGAGAGATTTTTCTGCGGGCGAAGTAATCAGCTGAGTTTTCCATGGGGCCGTGTCACTGCGTTTTGTTTGCTCCAAGTGATAATTTAGTATTATTTATAATTCACTTTGTAGGCAATGACGAAAAGGTAACGGAAACGGAAATTCGGATTTCTCACCCAGAAATACCCAGCAAGAAAGTACTGCACTTGCTGCAAGTTAGTGACTGACAAAGAAGGTGAACTTAACACTCGTAGGCCTGGTGGCAATAGAATAAAGATGGGAAAACGTTGTCAAGTCACTGCTTGACACAAAACATAAGTACATCAGTTTAACCAGACTTATTGGCTAAACTGTAATCCGCTTAAACAAGCAGCCGTACTTTTCTCATGACTGGGCTTGAGTAAACAGCTAATTAAGGCATTCTCACCTTAAAAAATGTATGTATCTAAGTGGAGCGCATTGTGATAAATAGTGCCTTGAGTTTGCCGATTACCAACAGTTTAGGCATAGTAATTTTGCTTCACTTCACTGTTTTTTGAGGGTTTTGAACTTCCAATAAACTTCATCGCCCTATCAGACCGGCGGGTCCGTAAGACTTATTACAGATGTCGCAGTTCCCTTATACATGTTAATAACCGAAAAATTAAGATAATATCGTTTGAGGAACTCATTCGGTGATACGTCAGGACCTGCTATCACCTGACGTGTGTTAATCGTAATGATATGCATGGAACAGAAAAATCGATGGGCGCTATGACGCACCCACAAGCACGTATCCTGCTCTTTACGGGAACACTGTTTTATGGAGAAGTGGCAATAAGTGGTATAAGACTGTAACCCGACACGCTACACTTGATACTGATCAAATATTGCTTACGTTGGTCAATGCCGGTCGTTACATCCTTATAAAATTCTCAATTTTATATCATATATGATAAACAACAAATCCTAATCCACACCTTAAATACGTTGAAATGTTACATTCTCAGCTATTGCAAATAGCTTTTTGATTATACCTGAGAGACCGGGTTGCTTTTCTACGACTTTTACTCCCTGAGATAATTAGCCCAGTTAAACCACAGTTTCCTACTGGATTGTCGATTTCTGATTGGCTGAAAAATAAAACTGCGCCCAAACGCATCGATTATTTCCACAAAGAAGCAGTTCTGTTGCGAATGCCATTTTGACTGTTTATATAGAGCCTAACGAGTGATTGGAAAAATTTAATAACCTAGTGCCCAATTAGCTTCACTGCAATGAAAATTACATTCATATGTCGCTACTGACACGTGCTATCAACTGGCATTCAGTAAAAGTTACAGTCGAAATTGATTTTACCAATAGTATTTCCAACTTATGACAAGTTACACTTCCGTAAATGGAAATGTATCTCTCAAACACAGTGGTGCGCCGAAAGGGCACTTTCTCATCTTCCCTCGGAGATGTGACACGGAGGCATCTGAAACTTTCTGCTAATAGTAAAACGCAAGCAAAAACTAACAAAAACTACAGGAAAAAATCGACTCAATATAGTATGGCCTTTTAACTGCTATCAACAGTGGCCACATTTTTCTGTTGCAGTATGTTTAAGTGTGACTTGCTTTTATCTAATACTCCCCAAGCAAAATGGCAAACAAGCAGCAGGATGAATAAAAAGCACTACTTGAGAGGAGGCATTATTCCTGTCCGTGCATATGGACCTGTGGTCCGAATCAACTGAAGGTTAGTCTAAACCAAAAAGCCGATAGGCTTTGTACAGCTATTCCGTCTTTGTGAAATATCAGCAGTGCGCCTCTCACAAGATCTCTAAGAGATCAGAAGCTGAGACCTCATAAATTCCATCTAAACGTCAGATTAAACAAGATGTACGGGGTTCTTGAATTTCTGAGTGAATTGATGCCACGTAAAGGAAGATATGGTGACAGGAAAAAACTATTTCCAAAGCCTTTTACATGAGCTACAAAGCTAAAGTAACTCAGAAATGATAGTACCTATTGCAATGAAAGTACTCATCTGAGAAGGCCTTACTTGTGGGTTCAGCAGGCCCGTGACTACATGATGTGCATGCCCTAACTAAAGGATGAGGTGCGTTATATTCTGTTCAATGGTGTGTTAATCACATTGCTGGATAGTCGCTGGAGGCTAGAATTTAATGTCCACAATAATACTCTTGAGATCGCGGCATCAAAACCCTTGGTGTTTTGCGAGATGTGTATCGAACGTGACTTCTGATACGAATGAAGCAGGTGTGTCATGCTTCCATGATTTTGGACACATTGACTTTTCCGCAGGGCGCAATCTCTACGGAAATACCTCACTACGACTAGCTTTA